>NW_020290257.1:88801-291683 GCF_003144295.1 Acaromyces ingoldii | reverse complement strand
AGAAAGGAAGGGTGGCCGGTGGGAACTGCACGGAGTTGCGCGGATTCGCGAGGAATTGCAGCCGCGGGTGTCAGAAGCCAGTCGGGGAGAGAGAGAGAGAGAGAGAGAGCGGGGCCCGGGCAGCGGGGAGGAAGGGTGTCTCTTGCATGCATGCGCCAGAAGGGAAGGGTGTCCCGTCGTGGGAAGGAAGGGTGTCCGTGCTCAGACTGCTTTTCTTTACTCGGGCGCCCTTACTCGGCGCGCCCCGGGCTGGCTTTCTGGGCCGGCATGCTCTCTCAGGGACGAAGCCCCGCGAAATGCACCCGTTTTGATCCGTCTTCTGCGCCGAGCGAGCTCTTCTGCCCTTTTTCGCGCCGGGGACAGAGACACCCTCGTAAAACTTAGAATGGCGTGCTCACGATCAGAACGAAATGGTTGAGTGTATGCAATTATATACAGTGTTGGCCGAGTGCAACCTCTCAATCTTAATGTGAGATGAAAGAACAGGCATACCTCAGCCATGCTGTGTCATGTCGAACGGCGCTAGGACGCGAAGACAAAGTCAGTATTCTCAAATATTGGGATATGAGCGGAGCAAAGTCGTGACTCACTGATCCAACTCTCGAGGTCTTCGTCGACGACGTTGCCATCGCCAGCCCTCTTGCCCAGCCTTCTCTTCATGCGGTCTTTCATCCTGCCGAACCCGCTGCGCTCCGCCTCTTCTTCGCCTACCCCAGCAAAAATTTCTACACCATCCGCGTCGATATCCTCAGGATCAACGTCTTCGTCTCCACCAGTCCCGACGGCTGTGCTGTGATTATACGTTGAGTCCCTGCTTCCTCGAGGGCCAAATCCCATATTGGACGCCAGAAGTCGGCTGCTTCGGCCTGTATTTGAGTCCTCGGCGCTTTGCTCGTTTGAGCCAGGTGTTGGCACACCGCTGGCAACAGCCGCCGTCGTCCGATTCTTTGCAGCAGCCTTGCGCACCTTTGCGACGTACCCTACATCGTGTCGCTCGACGGCATGGTGCAGGTCGCGGGGACTATGCAAGGCTGTTGAGCTCGAGGAAGGGCAGGCGGCGCTGAAGGTATGTGCAGCGTGAAGGTGCTGAGCTAGCTTGACCATGCCCATCGGAAGCGCCGGTGACTGTCGGGGCACGTGAATCACACGTCTGGCTGAGCCCCTTCTTAGGTAAGACGAGTCAAGGCCTCTGGACTGGCCCTTGATGACACCAGTCAGCGTCGGAGCAGGCTTGGGATCCATCAAAGAGATACAGATGGCGACATGCGCAGCCCGGCCGGCACCACCAACAACGACTGTGCTGGAGTAGTCCGTCTTGCTCGGCGTAACGAATTCCACTTCGACATTGAGCCGAAGGGTCTGCCGATCAGCCACCTCTTCTGGCCCCGCCTCGATCCTCGTGTTGCCGTACCATGCCATGGCCCTCAGCAGACTTTTCCACGAGGGGGCGCGAATGACAAAGTATGCGCTCGTGCATTTCCCTTTCAGCAATCCCGATCCGTCCGACGGTGTTCGCGTGAGCTGGATGACGTTGGGGAACCGCTCTTTTGCACGCTTTGAGTCGGTCTCCGACAGCTGCTCTCCCGAGCTGGCTAGCAAGTCCGGAGCAAAAGGCTCGGCGCAGTAGCCAAAGTCGGTGCCCTTCATGGCCGTCTGTTGCAGCTCGTGTACCGTCGTCGGAGCAGAGGATGATCCGGCCGAAGGCGAAACCGATGGCCGGTCCATCGACGGCCTGCTCTCGGAAGAAGTCGAGACCCTGTTCCCTGAGGACATTGACGGTCGTGATTCCGAAACGGTGTCATTTGAGTGTGCCGTGCTGATCGTGGTTGTAGTATGTTCCTCCTCCACCTTTCTACTGAGAGACGAGGCTCTCTCCGGCGTGTCCATCGAGGTGGAGGCCGAAGCTCGCAGATCCTGAGACTCTAAAGAGGGAGTCAGCGAGGGAGCGCCACCCCTGCGATCTTGAGGAATAGCGTCAAGAAGTGGATTGACCGCTCTACGACCCTCTAACGGGCTGCCTGCAGGTCGTGCAGAGACATCCTCGCCCTGAATACTGGTGGTACGCCCGTCCATCGAGGCTCTAGCTTGCTCAGCAGTCGTAGTACTGCGGCTACTGTTGGCTCTCGCTGCGAGCAAGGGCGGAGCGACGGATTGCGGGAGGGGTTGCTGCGAGATGGTGGGCGCCACCGTGCCCTGTTGACGCGACGCATTTGGGTCTGAGCCGGAGCCCGAGCCAGAAGCGCCACTGCCACTGCGTGCCAAGGCTGTCGGTGGAGCTGGCAACGATCGCCCATTTGGTGCCATGGAAGTCGAAGAAGAGACAGAGGGGGCTGACTTCTCGGGAGAGAAGCGAAGACTGGGATCGCTGATGGTTGACTGCATGCCGCTGTCCCTCGGAGGAGCATCAAACCGGACATGGTCGGGGATCGTGTCTGGGGCTTCGGGAGGTCGGTCGACGCCTGCTTCTTCGTAGGTGGGTGGTGCCTCCGCCGAGTCAGCGAAGGGATCGTCGTCGTCGTCGTCATCATCGAGGTCATCGTCGTAAGAGCCGTCTTCGATATCGCCAGCGTCTGCGGCTGATTGACTTTCTCTGTCTCCCCTCCTCCAAGAGACAGGCTCATGCGCAGAAATGCGGGACGCCTCGCTCTCAGCGACGATGGGAAGGTGAGCAAACGCGACAGGATGCCTGCCAGCCTCGCGCGTCGTAGACGCACTTCGACTCTCAAAGGGTCTTCGTACCGGTTCGATGCCTGCGGCCTGAGCCGCCAGCCCAGGCGTGGGGGGGAGTGCTCGATGGCGAGAAGAAGAGGCGTGTCGAGAGTGGCCGGACTCGCTCGCCAGAACAGCCGAGTCCGACTGTCTCACCGAAGCCTGCTGCTCCATGTCCAAGGAAAGCTGCTTGAATGCGTCGTCGTCAATCTGGCTTCTCCAGTAGGCACTCTCGTTGAGCTCGCCGCGAAACTTTGCAAAGGCTTCCATGGCCCTCTCCTCCTCGTCTCTTCTCCGCCACTCTTCCTCCATCTGTCGCCTGCTCTCGGCCAGGACGGCCTCTTCTTCCTCCCGAGCCCGACGTTCTTCTTGCTCGCGCCTCTGCTGGCTGGCTTCAGCCTCTCTTCGGCTCGCCGCCATGAGCTGCTCCTCCTGCTGCCGCTCGGCCTGCTCCTTTCGAATTGCCTCCAGCCGGCTTTCCTCGAGCATGAGCCTGCGCTGCTCTTCTTCGTACCGCTCCTGCTCCAGGCGCTTGACCTGCGCTGCCTCTTCGTCCCTCCGACTAGCCTCCATCACTTGGCGCAAGATTTCCTCTTCTTCTGCTTCCCTGCGTGAGTTCTCCTCCTCCTCGGACTCCTGGACTGCCTTGAGGTGCGCCTCATCTTCCTCGCGTTGCCGTCTCCGTCGCTCATCCTCCTCTTGCGCGCTAGCCTGGGAAGCCTTGAGTGCCGCCTCGAGCTCGGCCTGGCATCCCGAGCAGGTCGCTGCGTCGTGCGCCTCGGTACTCGTCCCCGCTCCGTGCTCGGGTCGAGGCCCCGGTTGATGCCCGCTCTGATGTGGATTTGGGAATCCGGAAGGTCCTGCCGAAGGCGACGGCAACTGGTGGAGCTGGGGTGCTTGCATATATGGCTGCTGGTGCTGCTGGTGCTGCTGAGGATGTTGATGCTGCTGGTGCTGCTGGTACTGTTGAGGGTGCTGATGCTGCTGCTGTTGCAATGGTCTTTGAGAATAAGCGACTGAATGCGGTGGGTATTGCTGCTGGTGCTGAAGCTGAGCAAGAGTAGGACTAGGGGCAGAGTAGTGGTGCTGCAGCGGCGGAGGCCTGGTCTGGTGAGGCGATGGTGGTCCATTGCCCTGGTACAAAGGGTTGGCAGGCCCGGTGCCGATCGTCGGGGAAGCATACGGATTCACAAAGGCTTGCGATGGCGGCCGCTGCGTCCCCGAAGGCGCTGGCCTACCAGATCCATCAGTAGGCCGCTGATGTTGTTGGTGCTGTTGATGCTGGTGCTGTTGCTGCTGCTGCAATTGAGCCTGTGTGATATTGCTGCCGAGGGGCACAGATATGGAGCTCGAGGTGCGATGTCGTCCGCTTCCGAACCATCCTCTGCTGATGCTGGTGTTTGCCTCATCCGACGTTCTCCTCATCGGCCCCGAGGGCAGTGCCGCATCGCCGCGCCCCACTTCCGGCCGCGACGCATTCGGTGAGCTGCTGCCCCCGCGACTGCCAGGCTGGTACTGAGTGTTTTGCTGCTGTGGGACGGGAAAGGCGACACGGTTGATCGGCGCATCCGAATAGGAAGGATACGACGACTGTTGCTGCTGCTGCTGCTGCTGCTGCTGTTGGATCGGCGCCATGGCGTGCGTCACGCTACAAGATGAATCTCGTTCACTGGCTTGTCTCCTTTTGAATCATGCTGTTGCTCCTGGCCGCTATGTCACGGCGCGGGCGAGACCCATATCGATGAGCGCGAACGAGGCAACTTGCTTTCGGAGAAGACGAGGGGGGCGGTGAAAGCATGCGACAATCTTAACTTGCGTCCAGACTATCGCGCGCCTCGTGCACGAGCGTGCACAAGCCTCTCCGGTGGGGTGGCGGTGTCAGATATGAGCAATCCACGTGGACGGGGAAAAACAAAAAATAATAAAATCGTGCCTGATTCGCACGGCCATTTGTGGCGCCTTTAGGCTCCTTGCAAGGCAAGTAGCTTTCGGCTAGCTACGGGGCGTTGATGGCAAGATGTCTTAGCATCAATCTCGATGTCGGAAGGAAGTGAGACGATCAGAGGATGAGATTGCACATCGCTGGAGGGCTGACCTCTAAATAGAAAGTGTGTAGCTAATCCTCGGTCAGAACTTGCCGGCTTGCTCGGCCACTGTGAATCCGAGCCTGCCCGTCTCCAGGCCGTGCTGTATATTGCGGAGACACACCGCTTCCATCTCTGTCTGTGTCTCCAGGCTGAGGGTGCCGACATCTATGGGTGTAACCTCGAGTTCAGCATACATCAAGCATCTATGTTGTTCACCGCAACTCACGCGGCAAGAGCAGCGCCTTGCCTGCCCCGTCTTGAGACTGGGCGAGGAGGCTGGGGTGAATTGAAGGCTCCTTTTCAAACACGTCCAGCCCTGCACCCCCGATCGCACTGCTCTCCAGTGCTGTTGACAGTGCTTCCTCATCGACAACGGGCCCGCGCGCAGTATTGACCAGGACGGCAGTCTTCTTCATTTTGTCAAGCTGACTCTTGCCAATCAGACCTTTGGTCTCGGGCGTCAGAGGGCAATGCAGGCTGACGACATCAGACCGGGCGAGGAGTTCGTCAAGGGTGTCGACGTATTCTGCAGGCTGGCCGAGGGGAACCATGGCTGCTTCGATGTCGGCATCGAGCCGCCGTCGATTATGGTAGATTACAGTCATGCCTAGTGCTGCCGACGCCTTCTTCGCTAGCGCCCGCCCGATGCCGCCGGCCCCGACGATGCCCAGCACCTTGGCACCGGCGGAGCCTGGGTCGTGAGCTGCCTTGAAGGGAAATCTGGAGTTGAAGTGGCCCGAGGCGAGCTGCGACTGAGCAAGGGAGTAATTGCGTAGGGCTCCGATCACGAGCCAGAGGGCCGTCGTCGAGGTTGAATCATCGACGGCCTTTGGCACGTTGGATACCTGGATGCCGGCTTGTGTCAACGAAGTTATGTCGACTGCGGGAGAGAGAGAGGCTCAGCATGCGCGCATTGGATCGGCCACAACTAGAGCTCTGTGAACCCACGCTGATCATAGCCCGCTCCATTGTGACACAGGAACTGCAGCGATTTGGGTAGCTTAGAGACGAGATCTTGGTCGAATCTACCCGTGACCTGGGGAAAGGAAGGTCAGTTCACTACCCGACCAAGCGGCCCAAATGAACCAGCTGACTGACCTTGATGCTTCGCGCTCCACCAAAGTGTCTATAGATTGCCTTGAGACCGTCCAGCGCCTTGAGCTCCTCGACGAATTCCTCGCGGCTCTGCGATTGGGACCGGACTACATTGGCCTTTGCTCGGAGCTTCTCCAATTCGGCCTTGGCCAGCTCTACGTCATCGAGCAGCAGGACGGTCGCCCTGGATGATAGGTAGCGATGTGCGCAGGCGCTGGGAAGCAGTCGCGAGTGCCGCTTAAGAGGCGCAAGATACGCCCTTGCGACGCTCGAGCCAACAAAGAGCGACGACATAGGCCAGAGGAAGCAGCTATACGGCGCCGGCCACCGATGGGGCCGATTCGGGCGAGTGACCCGTTCTCGGCACGTGCGTAAGTTCTAAATTCTTAAGAATGTCCGTCTACTTTAAATGGAGGGCAAACACAATAAAAATAAAGATGTTATATAATAATGTTATACCGTCTGGCAGCAGGGCCGCCGATTTGTGCGGGCGCCCGCGAGCTCAATGTCGACACATCCAGTCCAGCTTTTAGATCTGAAGACGTCACAGCTGTATCTCCATCAGTGGCTCCGTAGCATTTCATGTCGCTTGCTTTTCGATGCACGTCTGGCTCCGTTGGGATCTTGCTCTGCAAAGAGAAAGCTAGCCAAGGCTTGCTGACAGGGCACGGCAGTGTACAAGTCTATACAGAGAAAGACGAGGCGAGAGAGCGCTGTGGTAATCGGGGAGAGGCGAGGATTTCTTTTATTCTGGAACCTTTGATTCCAATCTTTCATCCAAAATCAATTTCGCAACTCTAATCTTTTTTGCTAATTCCCCATCGCTGCTGCTGCCTGCCTGCCTGCCCCATCGCTGATTTGGAGAAGGAGCTCGACGCACCTCCCACCTCGAGCGAGCGAGTCGACGCCCTCAAAATCTCCGTCGACTAGTCCCATCCTCCGTCGCCCATCCGCCCGACGATTGCTACAGGGTACGGCTCCCTCGTCTTTCTCTTCGCACTCCTCTGCCGTCGACCTCGCGTGCAGCCAGCCAGCGCGCGCTCTCTCTCCGTGGACGGCGTGTGAGGTGCACACACCCACGAGGGTTTTTAAAACCGACGAAGCACTGTGACGCGACGGCGCCTGCCTGTCGACTTGCTGCATCTATCTTATCCTCTCTGAGCGCCACACGACCCGTCACGTTACCCATCTCCGTGTGCTTGGCGCCTGCATCAACGACGACGGCGACGGCGACACCAACGAAGCGGGCCGTTGACGGCGTCCCCCCACCTGGGGCTAAAGAGCGTGTCCGGACCAGTGACGCCTGCAACTTAGGCCACGCTTGAATAAGCTTGTGCCTTTGCGCGCATCTCTTTCTCTCTCTCTCTCTCTCTTTTGCCCGTTTAGGCAATCTCGGCATCACGCCATCATCAGCTCTGAGCTGAGTGGAGCTCCGATCGGCTCGGAGCGCCTGGTGATACGACTGCAAGGTACGCGCATGCCCAGCAGCGAGCCGCGGCGCGACAAGGTCGATTTTGACATCAACAAGACGCCGAGGCCGGCGGGCTGGTTATGAGCCATAGCATCGTTGCACCACCGAAGCAGCATCCATTCCCCGCCATTCAGGGCACCACCAACAGTAGCAGCAGAGAGGACGCCAATCGGCCCAGCAGTACCAGCGATAGATCGCCCGCAGGCACCCACCATCATCGCCCACTCTTTCGCAACTTTGGACCGGACTTTGTGCGAGACGCCGACGCATCCTCGATTGCGCCCGCACCCTCGATCGCATCCTCGCCCCGGCAAGCGCAGCAGGAGGGGAAAGCAGGCGCTGCTCCAGAGAGTGTGACCATCGCCTTTGGCTCCCCTTGGAATTCACACCAAGCCGAGCAGGTGAGTCTAAATGAACCCCATCCATCTCCGTCGCCCGCGCCTTTCCCAGTGGGCGCGAGATGACGTGGACCAGAGCCGCGCGCGCGGTGCCCTTCCTTCCTTCCTCCCAAGTCCTCCCGATGATATGACCGAATGCTTACGTTGTCCCCCCTTCTTGGGGATCCCATCGCTGCTCTTACAGGGGATGGCCAGTCACGTCGCCGGGCCGAGCACTTCGGCGCCCCCGCTGAATACCATGTTCAATGCCAACGGGGGCGCGTCCCTCGCTGGCAGCAGCAGCGGCGGCAGCAGCAGCAGCAACAACAACAATACCGCCACCACCAACAACAGCAATCCGACGACGGTATACCCCCCGCAACCATATGCGCCACAGCCGCCTCTGCTCTCCGACAATGGCGTCAAAGCAAAAGACTACCAGGCCGGCGCCACACGCAAGCGATCGGCGAGCAACAGTCCCAATGCCGACACCATCAAGGACAAGAAGCAACGGGGTGAAGCTGCCGACGAGGCGGGGCCAAGCACGTCCAAGAGCAGTCCCGGCAGCAGTCGTACCAACAATAACAACAACAGCGGCGTCAATGCCACAGGCAGTACGACGGCAAACAACGCTGCCGCCGGGGCAGCCCTGGTGACGAGCAATGGCCAGGCCGTCGACGGACGAACATGGGGCGAGGAAGCCACAAAGTGAGCTCGGGCCCCCCGTGTGTGTAGCCTCTGGAGCGCGTGCCGATTGCTGACAAACGCTCACGTCCCAGGCTCGACGTCTATGTGTGGGACTACCTGACCCGGAGAGGGTTTGCGAGGGCGGCGAAGTCGCTCATCAGCGAGGCCGGCATGACTGAGGCGCCCGACGTTCCCCTCAAAACGCCCCAGGGTCTTCTCTTTGAGTCAGTTTCTCCTTTTTTTCTGCCTGTCCTGATCATCATCGTTGTCTCACGCGGTGCGCCCGACTACCATTCTCTCCCCCACAGGTACTGGTCCATCTTCTGGGACGTCTTTGCTGCCAGGACGGGGCGAGGAAGCGTCGATGCATCCGTCTACTTTGACTTCCAGGAGTCGCGGCAGATTCAGAGGCTCACCGAATCGACTCGGAGGGCCGAGATGATGGATGGTGGCTTCAATGTCAGCGATGCAGCCCACCAGGGACGCTTCCCTCCCGTCGTCGTTGGTCAAGGTAATGAGAGAGCGTCCTCAATGACGCACTCGACATCACCGGCTCCGCTCCAGGGCCAACAGCAGCTGCAGCAGCCACCACTGCTACAGCAGCAGCAGCAGCCGCAGCAAGGCAACCCATCCCAACAGCCTACGCCAGGTGTTCAGCAGGGTCAGCCACAGCCGCCGCAACCACAGCCACAGCCACAGTCGCAGCAGCCACAGCCGCAACAGCAACAGCAACAGCAACAGCAGCAGCAGCAACAACAACAACAACAACAACAACAACAACAACAACAACAACAACAGCAACAGGCACCTCAGCAGGGACCACAGCCGCCGCAGCCACAGCAAGGGTGGCCCGCCAACCAGCAACAGGCGCACACGCAGATGCTTCTGCTCGCCGCCCAGAGGCAAAATATACCCATCGAAGAGCTCAAGAACATGAACCCGTCGATGCGCAACGCCCTCATCCAGAGCGTTGCAGTCCCAGGCGCGGGCGCACAGCAGGGCATGGGCATCCGGCCGGGCATGCCCCCGACGATGATGGTTCAAGGAGGACAGGGACCGGCGCAGGCGGCTCAGCAGGGCCAGCCAGCGGGGCCGGGTCAGGGGGGCCAAGGGCCCATGGACCACAACATGCAGTCGAGGGTCCAACAGCAGCAGTCTCTGCACCGGCTCATCCAGTCGCAGCGGCAGGCTGGTCCGCCAGGCGGGCCCGTGCCACCGGGCGCACCGCCGTCGCAGGGCCGCCCGGGCATGATGGCCCAACAGACGCCCTTTCCACACGTTGCCTCACCTGGAGGGGCAGGGCCAGGGACACCCTCAGGCCCCGGTCAGCCCGATGGCCGCAGGTCGGTTGGTCCGGGCCAGATGCCCAGCGGCGGTCCTCAGCAAGCGCAAGCGCAACCACCACAACAACCGCCGCAGCCACAACCGCAGCCTGGGATGCCCGGCGGCATGGTCCCAGCCTCGGGCGGGCCTGGAGGGCCTCAGATCCTCGGGCCCGATGGCCAGCGTCACCCCATCCTGACGCACGAGCAGCAGACGACGCTGATGATGCAGCACGCCCACCTGCACCAGCAGCTCCGAACCGAGATGCACCAGGCCCAGCACGCACCGAATGCTGCCGTGGCCGAGCGGTCGTTCAACAATGCACGGCTCATTCAGCAAAAGATCCAGCAGCTCGGCTCACTCCTCAAGGCCCAACCGGGGCTGCAGCAGCAAGCCATGCTCCAGGCCCAGAATCAGCAGCGTGCGATGGGCATGTCTGGTGCAGGAGCGGCCGCCAACGGCGGAGGTGGGCCAGCTCCCATGGGGGTTGGACCTGCCGGCTTCCCGCCTGGAATGGCGCAGCAGCGTCCGGGTGTGCCGGGCGGCGGACAGGTGCCTCCCAACCGCATCACGCCCGCCATGGCGACCAACGACCCCGGTCTCATGATGAGCATGATGGGTCCCGGTGGCGCCAATGCTGGCAACCCCATGCCCAATGGCGTCGCACGACCACATCCTGGTATGATGGGTGGCCAGGGCGGTCCCCAGCCACAGCACCAACAGCAGCAGCAGCAGCAGCACCAGCAGCCACAGCAAGGTCAGCCTCAGCAGCAGCAACATCCCCCCTTCCAAGGCGGATATGACCAGCAGCACCAGGGCCCGCAGCAGCAGCATCAACAACAACACCAGCCGGGTATGAATGGCAACGACTTTGGAGGAGGCAATGGACAGGACGCCGCCCAGCGCTCGCAGTTCTCCTTTGCCAATCCCTTTGCAGCCGGCGCAGGGAACCGGCGCCCGAGCAATGCGCCCGACGAGCACCTGCAGCAGCAGCACGCGCACATGCAGCAGGGCTTCCAGCACTTTAGCGCCAACCAGACGCCACAGAGACCTGCAGGCCCCACACGCATGCCCTCGTCTGGCATGGGACCCCCGCCCAACGTGTCGAGCCCCAGTCCGCGGATTCCCGTTGGCAATCTCGGCCAGCAGCAGCACCAAGATGGATCGACTGGCGCTTCGCCCGCAACGACGGCCGTGGTGCCCAGCACGCCAAAGAGTCAGGCCGGGGGCGAGAAGAAGAAAAAGGAGCCGAGAGCAAGGAAGAATTCGAAGCCGTCCAACACCAGCAAGACGCCCGTCATGACACAGAGCAGTATGCCACCGAGCAGCAGCAGCGGCAACAACAACAACAACAATGTTGGTGCCACGGCTAGCACCCCGGCCCAGGCTCCCACACCGGCCAGCAGCAGCGTGCCCACTCCCGGCCGCGACGGTCCGGGCCAGACGCCGGCGAACAACGCTGGCAAGCCGCCCGGAGCCAGTGCTGACCAGCAGCAGCAGCAGCAACAACAACAACAACAGCAGCAGCAACAACAGGCTGTCGCATCGAATGCTGCCGCTCCTTCTGGGCAAGAGGCGCCGCCAGACCAGTCTTCGAGCTTCAATCTCGACTCGTTTGCCATGTCCTCGGAGCATGGAAACAATGCCGGTGATTCGAACAACCCTTCCTCTGGCGCCAACAACGGCACCTCTTCCGAGGACATCTCGCAGATGTTCAACGCTGGCGACATGTCGCAGCTGTTCAACGATGTCGATTTCGGAGGGCCCAACGGCTTCACGTCGTCGGACAGCAACAATACCTTTGGCAACTTTGGCGACGGTTGGGACAGCAGCATCATGAACAATCTCTTTGGCGGTGACGGGCTCAGCTGATAGCTCGACACTGTCGATGCTCCTCTTCATGGTGCGCGCTTTGCATTCCGACACCTCGACATTGGACTTAAAAAAATGAGGAGGGAACCCCCCATGATTTCCTAGTCCTTTTTACCATCGCAGCAGCAGTTTTACTCTTCATATTCTCTCTCCCTCCCTCCTCTGTTTTTTTTTCTCTGATTTATTGGTTCTTTCCCTCTGGTGTAACTCTAAGATGAATCTCTCATATTCTCCTCTTACCCCTCGTTCCCCTCATCTCCTGTCACTTTGTCGCTCCTCTGCGTTCCCAACGCTCGTCTCATATGAATCTGCTTTTAAAAGTTCTCCGACGCCTGGATCTCTCGCAGTCGTGTTAGTGTCAGATGGGTGAGCTTTTTTTTCTTTTTTTTTTCTTTATATTTCCACGTGCAATTTTGAGAGAGGGTGGATCTTCCTGCGCCTTGTCTCTTTCGTCTTTTGACGTTTTCTCGCCTCGTCGACCAGCGCACCCAAGATGAGTACGACGCTCGCGAGCACCTCGACACGTGCGGCTGTCGCCCGGGCATGCGCCTCGGCATCGTCCTCGGCGTCCCCTTCGTCGTCGGCTTCGTCATCGTCGGCATCGTCGTCGCGGATGCTGAGCACGACGGCGCCGCTGCGCGCAAAGCCACGACGGGCACGGCAGATGAACGACCCGTTTGCGCTGCGCAACATGGGCAAGTTTAACTACGACGATATCCCCACCCTCGGCCACCTCGTGCTGGACCGCCAGCGCGAGCTGCTGGGCTATGCGCGCGTGGCGCACCACGAGATGCCCAAGCTGCTCGGTACGTACTGCGACATTTTCTCCCTTTTGTCCTCACTGCTCTTGCTGCTGCTCTTGCTGATTTCGCAATATTGCAGAGCTGAGGCGGCCGTACGAGCCAAAGCGCGAGCTGCTCCGCTTCCGTCTCGTCCACTTACAGGGCGAGGCGCACCCCATGACAGCAAAGGCCGTCATGACTGTCTCGGTCGCGGATCTCTTTGAGCACCTTGCAGGCCAGGGCAAGCTGCGCGACGCCGACGCCAGGCGCAAGTTCCTGCTCCTCGCTGGTCCGCGGTGGGATGCGGGACACGTCAAGCACGGCGTCGAGGAGGCTGAAAAAGAGGCGTTGCAAAAGGGCGTGGGCGAGATCAAGATCAGCTCAGAGAGATTCCAGGTACAGGCGCAGAATGTCAAGTGGTGCAGCGATGCGCTTGATCGCATGATCGAAGAGGCTTCGGTGCGTGTCTCCTCCCTCAGTGCCAGTCTAAGAATCTAGAGAGAGAGAAACTGACGCTTTGAGCAAAACACAGAGCAATTCGGCAGAGTTCAAGGATGTCGCAATCGACTTCCGGCCGACGCTGGTCCGGGAAGCGAAACGCAAGGGATTCGAGCGAAGAGCCGCACCCTCTATCAAGGATTTCCCGCAGGAGTGGCTGTAATAGAGCAGAAGAATTCATGGATTCCGTAGCATAACGATAGCGTCTCGGCGTGAGAAATCTTAAACACCAAAGACCATGAGCTTGTCAACAAGGTACTCCAGGATACCGTCCCTGCCTCCCTCTCTCCCGAAACCGCTCTCTTTGATCCCGCCAAAGGGCACCACGGCCTGGCTGATGATGGCTGCGTTGACACCGACCATGCCGACCTCGAGCTTCTCGGCGAAGCGCCAGCATCGGGCGACGTCTTTGCTGTAAAAGTAGCCTGCGAGGCCGACGGGAACATCGTTGACCTTCTTGAGCACCTCTTCCTCAGACGAGAACTTGTAGATGGCTGCGAGGGGTCCAAAGGTCTCCTCGTCGTCCATGGGCTGTAGAGATGCGACGAGACATGAGAATTTGCAGAGAAGAAGACACAGAAGTTTTTACTCACCACCTTGTCGGGCAGGTCGGAGAGCACCGTGGGCTCGTAGAAGAGACCCTCGCCCCTCTTGCCGCCGACGAGGACCTGGGCACCGCCCTTGACGGACTGCTCCACGTGCTGGCTGACCTTGTCGACGCCGGCCTGGTTGACCAGAGGGCCATGGGTGACGCCCTCGTCCATACCGTAGCCGACCTTGAACTTGTCGACCTTGGCTGCCAACTTCGAGGCAAACTCGGCATAGACGGACTCGTGGACGTAGATGCGATTGGCGCAGATGCAAGTCTGGCCCGAGCCACGGAACTTGCCGGCAATGGCACCGTCGACGGCCTTGTCCAAGTCGGCATCTCCAAAGACGATGAAAGGGGCATTGCCGCCGCTGTAGGAAGAATTCCGAAAAGGCGATCAGAATGAGCCAAGTACTCCGGCTGTCTGTGCGTCACTCACAGTTCGAAGCTGAGCTTCTTGAGGCTGCCTGCGCACTGGCTCATGAGAATCTTGCCGACGCGGGTGCTGCCCGTGAAGCTGATCTTGCGCACGGTCGAATTCTCGCACAGCTCCTTGCCCACGGCCGCCTCTCGTTCTCCCTTGTTGCAGGTGACTAGGAATTGGGAAGGGACCCTTTAGCTTACCGTCGAGCTCAGAGGGTGAAGCGGTGCAGAAGACTCACCGACATTGATGACACCCTTGGGCACACCGACTCGCTCAGCAAGCTCGATAATGGCCAGGGCAGAGTACGGGGTCTCGGCAGGCGCCTTGATGACGACAGTGCAGCCCGCAGCAAGAGCAGGGCCCAGCTTGCGGGTGATCATGGCAGCGGGGAAGTTCCATCTGGAGGAGCCCTGGTATCAGCAAGCATGGTTTATCTTCTTTGTGCAAAGGGGGACAGGATCTCACGGGGTGATCAAGCCGCAGACACCGATGGGCTGCTTGATGACGACGTTCCGTACACCCGGCAGAGGTGCTGGGACGGTGTGACCGTAGGTCCTGGTGGCCTCGGCCGCAAACCACTCGATGAAGCCGTTGGAGTAGGCGATCTCGCCCTTGGCCTCGGTGAGGCTCTTGCCGTTCTCAGCAACGATGATCTTGGCCAGGTCCTCTGCATTGTCCTGCAGCGAGATGAAGAGCTTCGTCAGAAGGTCCTGACGGCTCTTGGCCGACTGCTCGCGCCAGGCAGGAAGGGCCGCAGCGGCGGCGTCGATGGCCTTGCGCGTATCGGCGGCCGACATGTCGGGCACCGTGCCGAGCTCGGCCTGGGTGGCCTTGTTGAAGACCTTGAAGGTGTTGCCATCCGACGACTGCGTCCATTTGCCGTCGATGTATGCATCGGTCCTGAAGAGCTTGGGGTCCTTGAGCACTTGCTGTGCAGATTGGCTTCATAATTAGAATTCTGCGGGGCTGGCGGTCCAGGAAGTGACTCTGACACTCACCGTGAGGTCCTCCTTGCCTCCCTTGATGACATTCTTTGGCATCTGCGGCATCTTGGCGACGGAAGTACTGGAAAGGCAACGGGTGTGAGATGGAGATCGGACGTGGGCGAAAGGGGTCGTTGCAGAACAGCTGGCTGTCAGACGGAGAAGGGAGCTAGCGGTTCTTGAGGTGTTTCTTGGTGCGACGAATCGTAGCATCGAAGAGCGCCTGCTGTGCGGAGACGAAGAAGTGGAGCCACGGGCAGCCGCGCGCTTACTTGGTCTTCGCAGGCGCCGGGACCCTACATCAAGGTGGAGCAGTGATTATGTAAGAATCGAAAGAAGACGCACGTGACAGTCTCATCGTTGACTTCGATTTTGACTTTGACTTTCTCGCTCGTCGCTCAGACCCGAAAAGCACTCAAGAGGACGACGGCGACAAGACATGTATCTCTTGGGGGCGCACCTGCCCGACCACAAACTGGTCAGGGTGAGTGCCTTTCGCCGTGATGAGAGATGCGCAAGCTGACATCCATGCAGATTGCCCTGACGAGCTTCTACGGCATCTCCCACCAAACGGCCAGGAGACTATGCGCCCGTCTGCAATTGCACGAAGCAGCAACCGTCTCGTCGCTCAACGACTCCCAAGTCACCGAGCTGTCTGCCTACCTGTCCTCTCCCGGCTCGATCGCTGCGCGGAAACCGAGTCCGACGCTGCCGCACCCGCCCTTGGCCTCCTCGTCAAAAGAGTCATCGGCGGAGCGCGGAAAGGACCTTTCGACCGAGCTATTTAGCAAGACGCCCTCTTCGCAGCTAGCGTCGCCAAAGGAAGACCCGCTGAGATCTATCGTTGTCGAGAGCGATCTCAAGCGCCAGATGCTGGCCAATATTGCCCATCACCGAACAATTGGAACGTACAGAGGACGCAGGCATGTCCAAGGCCTCCCGGTCCGAGGTCAGAGAACTCAGACAAATGCACGGACAGCCAAGCGACTCAATCGAGTGGAGAGAAGAGGTATCTCCACGGCAGCATCTAGCAGCAGCGCGAGTGGCCCAGTCAGCGTCGGAGCTCTTGTGAAGCCGCTTGCAGCGTTGCGCTTTAGCAGCGGCAAAAGACCAACATTGTAGTAGTAGTAATAGACATGTCCAGTTCGTTGCTTTTTCATTCTTCTTGGTGGTCTGGTCGTGAGAGTAGAGCTACATTCGTCATCAAAAGAGGTCCTGGGAGGGAGTTGCAGGACAGTGTGAGAGATTATCCAGCCACGTAGAAGGAATAGAGACACGCACCTCAAGTGTCAGCTGCCTTGCGATGTCGGTGTTGCCGATCATCTCCTTGAACTCTTCGAAGTCGAGCTTGCCATCACTGAAGCCAGCACAGATCAGCTTCTCAACATACTTCAAGCCCTGAGATTCGAGAAACCTACCCATCCTTGTCGGCCTCCATGATAGTCTTGTCCACAATCTGCTGCAGCTGCTGATCCTTGAGGTTATTTCCCACCATCATCTTGAGAACGAGAAAGAGCTCTCCATTTGAGATCATGCCGTCGCGGTCCATGTCGTAGACCTTGAAAGCGACTATATCCATGCGGAAGTGCGTCAGCTATCACCCTTTTCTTCTTCGGTGTAAGGAGACACGCACACTTGAGCTTCTCCTCTCTGCTTCCTTGGTTGCTGAATGCACTCAGACCAGCTACAAATTCCTGAAAGTCGACCGTACCACCTCCGCTGTTGAGGCTGTGATTCAGCACATGCCTTCCAACGAGTGCGACATCAGCAATCTTCTGCCACGACTCACTCCTCGTCGAAAATGGCAATCATTCTCAGCGCCAGTGGGTTGTTGGCAATGGCCGGGATCTGGAGAAATTCGTCCTTTGAAATCGATCCACTCCCATCTCGATCGAGCTTCATAAACCTCTTCTTTAGTCGCTGAATCTCCGGTCCCGAGACTGATTGGCACCACCGCCTTGTCAGTCAGCTCTCGCCCTCATGAGTTCCCCGAACTGTCGACCGGGAGAAGCCCAGACTCACAATTTGAGTTCTGCTCAATCTCCGAGAGGAGTTGCGAGCCTTGCTGCCCCATTTTGGCGTTACTCCTCTATCGTAGATGCGTCCAATGTCGATCCGTCCTGTCAACTGTCGAGACTCACTGAACTCCTTGCCGCCTGTTTAGAGAGACCTTGAGAGCAGTAGAAGCACCTTCCTAGTGAGACTGATCGGACGGCTTCTCGTGGGAAGAGCGATTAAGCGGGTGTTGAGCTCTAAAAAAGCGCGCGCACAGAAGGTGGGTTGTGAAACACGTGGGAGACCGAACGCGCGTCTTTTGGACTTGGTCGACGACGACGTCGACGCACAGATCTTCTTTTACGTTCAGCTAGCCACGACGACGTAACCAGAGACGAAAGATGCAGGCTCTCGATGTGGACCGACTCAAGAAGGGCGAGGTCGACCTCGGTGTGAGTTGCAAACGTGAGCTTGTTCATGCTGCTCTATAGCTAACTTGTCGAGAAAGACCTCGATCATGGCCGTGGCATATGACAAGGGTGTCATCCTGGGAGCCGATTCAAGGACGACGATGGGATCATACATTGTGAGTCGGCCCCTACACTCTTGTTGTGCCCCACTCGTTCATGGAGCTGACCAACTTGTGAACAGGCAAACAGAGTGACCGACAAATTGACACATGTCACCGACCGCATCTACTGCTGCCGATCGGGCTCAGCGGCCGACACGCAAGCAGTCGCCGACATTGTCACCTACCACCTCTCGATGTTCTCCGTCCAGCACGGCGAGCAGCCCAATGTCGACACGGCTGCACACCTCTTTAGCGAGCTTGTGTACCAGAACAAGGACCGGTTGAGTGCGGGTATCATTGTCGCAGGGTGGGACAAGCACAAGGGCGGGACCGTCTACAATGTCCCGCTCGGTGGAGGCGTCTTCCAGCAGCCATGGGCCATCGGAGGTGGGTGACACGGTCTTATGCGCGAGCGGACCCTCGCTCTTCATTGGTTGCTGACGTGAGAGTGTGGGATTGCAGGGTCTGGATCAGCATACATCTACGGTTTCTGCGATTCAACATGGAAGGAGGGCTGGGGTCGTGAGCAGACGGTCGACTTTGTCAGAAACGGTGAGTGAAGCTGCAATGCCTCTCATCAACTTTTTTTTGAGCGCATGGCTGATAACCTTTTGCAGCGCTGAGCTTGGCAATGAGCCGTGACGGATCATCGGGAGGCACCATTCGGATGGTCGACATCACTGAAGATGGCGTCGAGAGACACTTTGTCCCTGGCGACAAGCTTCCTGAGCTCTCTGCCAAACTTGTCTGATTACCAGAGAGAGGGGAATGACCATAATACAATTGACACAAACATACAAGGGAAGCTATCTCATCTCCTCGGGCTCCTTGACCTCCTTCGCCTCGGCTCTTCGTCCTCGCGCATCCTGTGTGCTCTGTCCGAGCTCGAGTCTTGGCGGCGCCTCCCCCACTGCGCAGGTCCGTGCCCGTCCCTGTCTACTGGCGGCGCCCTGCCGTGCCTGTCTCTTTCCTTCAAAGCTGCCCGATCATATCCATCCCTATCCATGTGCATTGTCCTGTCGAATCCGTCCCCAGCGCGCGGTGGACTTCTCGGCGGCGGCGGCAGCGGCGGTCGTCCTCTGGGCCTCCTATCTCTCTCGCGCAAGGACTCTGCGCGGTCGTTTCCCCCTGGCCCCCATGGATGAGCATCCGGCGAGATCAATGAACTGGGCGGGGGAGCATAGCGATCCGGCGGCCTTCGCGCCGCGCCAGAGCCTCTCCCCCGTGAGGCAGATCCCGCGATGCCCATCCCTGCTTTGCCCGCCCTTGGCTCTCGGACGACACAGTCGAGCACCTCGCCATCGACAAGCCCAATCTCGTCGAGCGTCCTGCGACAGGCCGCTTCGTCGACCTCGCCAAGGGCTGAAGCAAGCACGTCTGCGTAACAGCTGCGCTCTTTCTGCTGCCCGTTTTCGTGCCCGGCATCGTCGGCACCATCGTGATCAAGCAGAAGGCCCTCGACAGTCTCGCGTCCTACGCGCGCAACGTCAGCACCCGCCTCACGCGCGACCCAACCGTGCCGTCTGGGATCAAAGGAGACAATACGAAAGGCATGCAGCGACGTGGGACCCGACAGACGCGGGTCATGATGGTGCAGCAGTATGGCAATGTCGCGCAGGGTCGCCGATCTCCTGAGGAAGGAAAGGGGTAAGAACGATCAATCTTGTCTGCTTTTACGAACAAACGAGAGAATTTGTGACTGCTCACCAGACATAGACCTTGTATTCGTCCGTCGTGCGCCGGATCGGGTCAAAGTCGGCGATGGGCCGGAAGGGCGCCCGCTGGACGTAGCACCGAAGCAGGAACGGCGTGGCCTGGCGATAGTGGCGCGTGAGTGAGGCTTGACTCTTACTTTTGACGTGCATAGGACAGTGCGAGACCCACCTCTTCGCCTGGCGAGGGCAGCCGGACCTTTGCCTGCATCGATAGGTCGTGCGATGGGATCTACGATCGCGGTCAGACGATGGGCCAATGCAGACAGACGAGCGCTTTCTTCCTGCGACGTGGGGCCCGGCCGCTCTAAAATAAAATTCAAAATAGTCCACATGGCTTTTGTGCTTTTCTCTCTTGCATCTGTTGTTCTTGGGACAAATCTAAACGCGCGCGCGCGCAAGCTCAATTCTAGCAAGACGCGACAAGGAGCAACCAGGGAGACAGACGGACGACGACGGCCGCGGCGGCGATGATAATGGCCTCGACGACTGCCCGCGGAGAAGGCTCGACTGCGATGTCGGGAGAACGCAAGGCTTTGCTGAGGCGTCTTGCCATCCAAGAGGCCAGCAGGCGGTCGAATGGTGCAGAGGGCAGCAGCCGGCCAGGAGAGCAGGTGGACACGAGCAATGCGGAGGACAAGGACGGGCTCGTCAGGGTATTGGAGGAGGAGCGGACAAGAAACGACCATGAGTGGAAGGTCGTCAGAGAAGAGTTGGCTCGGCTGCGGCCGCCGGAGGGCGACGCAAAGATGGGCTCGAGAGAGGCAAAGGCGCTGCAGCTTGCCAAGCTTGATTTCGACATTCAGACCATGGAGGACGACCTCGAGGAGCTGCCGCCGGCACAGACGACGCTGATGCACGAGGTGCGCATTCGGGCAGTACTGGCAGATGCCGTCTCCCAGCTCGAGGAGGCCTTGCATGTGCTGAGGACACAAGTCGAAGAGGAGAAGCACGCACGGGACCGGCAGCGGAGGATGCTCGATGATCTCAAAGAGGTCGCAGTCGGCCTTCAACAACGGCGGGCCAAGATCGAGACCAAGAGCAAAGAGATGGACATCAATGTGATAATCAGGTGAGTGTTGAGAGCATTCTTTCGAATGTCTGTTGCTAAACGACCCAACTCAAAATCTAGCAACCTGGAGAAAAAGGTCAAGGACGCCAACGCGGCCCTCAAGCAGCTTCTGCGAGCCGTGACGGCCTCGTCAGACTACGCTATCCTCGGCGACTCGGGGTCACGGACCTCGATGGACTTCCGTCTGCTTGTCGATGTAAGTGAGAGAGCAGTGGAGGAACTAGGGCAAGTTGGGCTGACTGGTCTCTACGCAACCCAAAAAAGGCGCTGATGAACACGGCCTGGTCAGAGCCAAACAACCCGTACGTCGATGTTGCAGACTACACGCCCGCTGTCGTCCACTTCCTGCTGCGGGCCAATGTGGCAGTGGAGCATCCTCGCGATGCACGAAAGGTGGCTCTCGTGGCCTTTGCAAAGAGGATGACGGCTTGAGAGGTATGCGTTCTATCTGATGTAATTGTACAATGTGAATATGTTCCAGCCTCTGTATCTACCATCACTGTGTGCCATCGGCAGCGGCGGTGGCTCTTGCCTCTCTGAGGACCGCACGGCATTCTGCAGAGATGTCCTTTGCGCCCGGCACACCGGCATCGACCCAAGCGGACAGCACGGCTTCCATGCGTCCCCACAGCCTCTCTGCCGCTGCGAGGCCATCGCGATTGATGACAATCACGCCCGCTTCCTCGTCGGCACTCTGCTTAGCCCCGTTGGTCGGCTCTCCAAGCAGGATGAGATCCCTCAGTTGATGTGGCAGCTCCACGACGGGCGCCAGGAGGCGCTGTGCCTCCTCTGCGTTGAGTTTTTTCTCCTTTGAATGCGACTCAGATCTGGTACCGACGAGGTCAGGGGGAATCGCAAGCGCTTTTGACGTAGTAGAAGTGTCTCGCAGCGACTGCTGAAGTGATGAAAGGCTGGGAGTTAAGGCATCTGCCCGGTCTTTCATCTGAGGGAATGAAGAAAAGAAAATCAACTCTTCAATTGTGCTGGGTTCAGAGACGACGTGAAAAGAAGCTCACCTTTCGAATCGTCTCGCTGGCGGCCACGAGCTCGTGGTGGTGGTTGTACACCAGGCTCTGTCTCTCCCCATCGAGCTCCCTGATCTCGGTCAGAAGGTCCGATTCGTCGGCAAGGAGCTGCGAGAGTCCCTTTTCGCGCAGGAGGAGCTTGAATGCGAGCGCGCTGTCAAATTTGGAGCTGTCAGGGTCGCGTGCATCGCCCGTGTCGGGTGGGCCGACGGGTCGGACAGTCGCCAGTGACGACAGACCTGCGGCGCCATCGGCATTGGCTGCTGCAGAGGCAGAGGAGGTTGAAGAGGAGAGGCCGTAGTAGTTTCGCAGAAGGTCGTTTGCCCGACGTTTGGCAGCCTTGTCGGTCGCTCCCGAATTTGTGCCTGTTCTCCTCTGCGGTGAAACTGAGCCTCGCGGTGCCGTCGCCATTTGAAAAGAGAGAGACAGGGAGCGCCCCTCTTTGGTCGAGCAGAGGAGGTGAAAGAAGATGATGGTTGGGGGCCGGCATTCCTTTGCTATTCGGGGGCCCGGGCGCGCGACACGTGGACTACGCCCAATTAAAGTTGATACCGTCGCCCAGCCGTCGGTCGACTGACTGGCATCGCAACGGCAGCGCTAGTCCTGCTCCTACTGCTACCCATCGACACAGCGGTACGCGCAGCTCACCCCTCCTCTTCGCCCTTAGTGAAGCGCCTCACCGGCAAGGGCGTGCAGGGCAAAGGGGCCCGGTGCAAGCATGTCGTACCCCCATGGAGAGCATCCGTACAGCGGCGGGGCGAGCTCCAGCAGCAACCACTCGCACAGCTTCAGCTTCTCGCATTCGCACACCCCACATGCTTCCTTCTCGGGCGTGCCGGTCCAGGGATACAATATTGGGTCGCAACAACAGCTGCAGCAGCTACCTCCCGACAGCTCCACGACAAAGGGCAGCTTGTCGCACGACTCTTCCTCGTTCAATGGCTCCTCTTCGACAGCCCTCGGCCAATCTTCGGGCCCATCCAACACGCAACGGCTCATCTCCAGCATTGTCTCGCGGCTCGGGAAAAAGGTGAGAGAAATCAAGAGTGTTGCTATCTCTGCTTGCTCACACCAACGTCGCATGGAATAAGCTGCCACACATTTCGGGCACTAGGCTCTCGTCGATGGAGGAAGAGTCGCTCGTGCGATCGAGCGTCGCCTTTCTCGTCGATCTGGCCGAGTTTGAGCTCTCGAGCGTCGTCAAGGAGCTGCTCGTCAGCCTCGAGAGCCTCAACAAGGTGAGAAGAGAGATTTCCTCCAGCCTGCCTGCTTGTCAGCTGACGGCCGTCTGTCCCATCAAGAACTACCACGATGAGAAACCAAGCGCAGAGGTGATGCAGTCGCAGCTGTTTATGCTCCAGGTCCTCGCTTCGTGCATGATCCATTCCTGGCAGTGCCAAGAGAGTCAGTCGGCGATGCCACCAGAGGACGGGAATAAGACTGTCGATGCAGAAGCAGAAGGAGCAGCAGCATCAGCAGCAGCACCTGCGGCATCGAGGACAGAGCCACGACGCAGGCAGAGCACTGGCTCGGGTGTGTCTGCAGACGCCGAAGGTGCTGCCAAAGGATGGGGAGATCCGCCTCCGCTCGACGATACGCTGGCAAAGCAGATACTCAGCGTCATGACCGTCTTCCTCCGACAGTCGGTGGCGCGCGAAGACGTCGTCCTGGACGCAGCCCTGCTCGATCAAGGCTATGGATCGGGGCTTGATGGGTCCAGAGCAAGGGGCCAAGACGCCAGAGTGTCAGAACGGTCGGACCGGCAGCAGAAAGAGGCAGACAAACAGCAGGGCAAGGGCGGCGCATTTGGAGGCTCCAAGACGTCTTGGGACGATGGCGACGGAGAGGCCTCGCTCTCAGAGGGCATGCCCCTGTCTGCGCTGGCCCTGGCAAACGGAACGGGCCTCTTTGTCCTCCATCCCAGCTTCCCACCCTCGCGTTCTCCCTTTGTCCTTGTCACACCTCAGCAGAAGCAGCAGCAACAGGACCAAACAAAGAGCAAGAACAGCACAGCACGGTGGGACTCGGCCCTTCCTCGATTCAAGTCAGACTCGGTCGAGAGCATCATCTCGCCCTCCTTTTCAAAGAGTCAGATCATCGTCGCGCCTCTGGCAAAGGCCATCTACCGCCTCGCCAGTCAGGTCATCTTCTACCTCAGCTCGAGCAACTGGCCCGTCGTCTACGCTCGCATTCGCAATCGACTCAGCTACCTACGACAGACGGCTGAGGAGCTGCCCAATCCGGCCGAGCTGAGGCTGCTCGAATGCAGCAACTTGCAGCGTGCTCGCCTGGCCACCATCTGCCAGGAGCTCTGCTCGACGTTTCTCCAGCTCAAGCGCAATGCGCAGCAGTCACTGGCCCTTGTCTTTCGACGCACCGTCTGGGCCTGGATCCAGTACCACCCGTCGGAGTTTGCCACCCTCTTTGCCATCGGCAAGCGTCTCGAGGGCGGACCGGATGTCCTGTTTGACCACGTGCTCAACCTGGCCGAGTCGACTCGCAGGAAGCAGATCTACTGGCCCATGCTCACCTCGCTCCTCCTCCTCTGTCCCGACATCATTGGCAAGGCCGCCGTGGGACCCGAGGGCCGGAAGAGTGGCAGCCTGGCCAAGAAGATCAACTTCCTCGAGACAATTCGCAAGGCCCTCAAGCAGAGCAAGCTCTCCGACATTGCTGCCCTCTGTCTCGTCGATGTATGCAAGGCGGCGACGTGCACGACAAAGGCCGAGTCCGGCCTGAGACTGCTGGCGCACGACGTCGAGAGTGAACTCAAAGACAAGCTCTTTGACCCGGCTCATCCGCTGCTCAACTCCGCAAAGGCCGTCGAGGTGGCCACCATGGTCGAGGCCTTTGTTGCCTTCTTCCGGCTCGACCCGCAAAAGACGATGCTCGACCTCGTCGCCGTGTGCACGAGTAGCAAGAGCCCCATTGCCTTTCGCGTCGTCCTCGTCAAGGCATGCATCCAGCTTGCCAGCGAGCGAGGCAGGCTGCCGTGGAACCCAGACGTGTCGATGCTGTACCCAAAGGTCAGCGCCCTTGTCCGAACCTGGTTCAAGGACATCGTCTACCGCTGGTCAAGGCCATCCGATGCCGCTGCGGGTACACAGCAAAAGTCGGAGACGAGGCGGGCGTTTGCGAGGAGCGTCGTGCCCACCAAGGCCTCGTCTGCTGCTGCTGCGGCCTCCACTGCCGCCGCCGACGAAGCCGCCGGCCGCCTCGACCTGCTCCAGTCTATTCTCCAGCTCTGGCTCATCGACCCTCTGTCGATCCACCACGGCATGACCTATACCCATTCGGTTTCGCTTGCCGACTTGGCGGGCTCCAAGACGGTGCATGACGTCGACGCGCTCCTTCGCAACGCACTGCAGGTCGACAGCGTCGTTGCCCTCGTCTACACCGTCTGCCGGTCCGTCTCGTCGTGGGACCACTGGCAGGTCCACGAAAAGGCCATCGATGTCCTCGAGCTGTGCTGCCGGGGCGAAGCAAAGTCAGAGACATCGAGGCAGTTTTTCTCCCAGGCTGGCATGGCTCTCGAATCCTGCCTACCTCGCTACACCGCCCAGGCTGCCGACACGCTCGCAGCCCAGGAGGAGACGGAAGCACAGCGGCACTGGCTCAAGGTCCTGCAGAGAGCCTTTCACCAGCGCATCATCTCCCTCGACCGGATTAAGCGCTCAGGCCTGGCCAAGGACCAAGTCAAGAGCTTCTTGCCAACGAGCGAGGACGTCGTTGACGAAATCTCGCGCGTCGAAAAGGCCGTGCTGCTCACTGCGTGCAGCTCAGACATTGACGTCTGCAGCGAAGCGCTGCATGCTTGCAAGCTCATGAGTCGCTTGAGCCAGATCTCGCTTCACTTCTACCCTCCCACGCGGGAGTATGTCGTCCTGTACAAGAACCTCGGGGCCGCAGACCTGCAGGCGACTGGACGCATCGCGCAGCAGAAAAAGATCCGTGCCTTGCTCAGAGACGCCGACAACATGTCGCTGTCTGGCCTCACGGCGTGGAAGGAGGCCTTCAAGCGGTGGGAGCAGCTCACCCTCGTCGTCGCAAGGCCCCTGGCCGAGGAGTCGCCCGACGCTGCACAGGAAAAGGCGGCGCAGTGGCACAACTACACGGGCTTCCTCTGCGCCCTTGGCGGTGTCTGTACCACGGCTTCTGTGGATGCTGTAGCCCACGGCTGGCAAGTCGAGGTCGATGGCAGCGGCGCCCCTGTCGAAAGCGCTCCCCGATCGCCCATGCAGACCGTCGAGGGTTTTGTTCAGGAGCTCGTTGATCTCCTCGTGTCCGACTCCATCTGGGTGCGCGAAAAGGTCAAGGAGACGCTGGGCAACGACCTGAGTCCCAAGCTGTACGGCATCCTCTTTCGCATGATCCACGGCCTCCTGAGCGACCTTTTCGACCAGGCCACCGGCACACCTCGACAGTCGGACATGTTCACCATCTTTGTCGACCACTCCGTCTCGGTCATGCAGGTGACGCTGGACCGCATGAAGGAGCCCACCGAGGGCAGCCTTGCTGTCGACATTGGCGCAGTCCTCGTCCTCTGCGTAGAATACCTCAACTCGCTCAACAAGCGCGACGTCCAGGGGCTCCGCATCAAGACATCACTCTGCCAGCTGTGCCAAGGCATCATGGAGAAGAAGTCCTACTTTGCCTTTTTGAACGAGCTCAAGGTCCGCAACCGCATCTTCCAGGTCCTTGGCGGCTGGACGACGGACTCGGCAGACGAGACGCTGTCCACCGATAAGCTCGACAAGCTCCAGCGGGACCTCGATGTCGTGTGTCTCGAGACCATGTCGATCTTGCTCGATAAGCTGCCCCTGCTCCTGGCCGAGGATGCCATGCTCCTCGACGACAAGCTCGAATGGGCAAAGTCTCGCCAGTATGCCTACTACTTTGGATACTTTATCAAGCACCTCAATCGGGCCCGCGCTATCGAGGAGGCAGCGGCGGGTGAAAAGAAAAAGCAGCAGCAGCACCACCAACAGCAGCTCGACTCGGCCTCGACAAAGGCCTCCACAGCCCTGGCATCATCCACGTCCTTGACGACGATGAACACCGGCATCACGACTGTAGGCCGCGGTCAGGTGCTTCCGGATCCACAGCCTCTGAAGAAGTCGGCCATCCTGGCTTTGTCGAACCTGCTCGCGTCGAACATCAACACTGGTCTCAAGCAGTCGCTGCAGCTCGCCTATGAGGAAGACCCGCAGCTGCGCAAGGCGTTTATGCAGATTATGACAAACGTCTTGAACCAGGGAACCGACTTTGACGACCTCGAGCGCCTCAACTCGATTTCGCGAAAGCAGAACAAGCTCATCGACCTCATCTGCAAGCCAGACATGCAGCTCGCCCTGGCCATCTGCCAGATTGGATCGAGAGACATGGAGACGATGGAGCAGATCATGCTCAGTATCTTTGACTCGCGGGGCGGCATCATCAAGTTTCTCAAGGCCTCGATCACCGAGGAGATTGAGTCGGCAGGCAGCGCAGATATCATCCTCCGTGGCAACTCGTTTCACATCCAGCTCCTCTCCCGCTTTGGACGGACACACGGGTACGAGTACTTGCGACACATTCTTGCGCCCTTGCTCCAGAAGATGGCACAAAAGCCACGGGGATACTCATTTGAGATGGACCCATCGCGTCTTGCGCCTGGCGAGAGCGTGGCCACGAACCAGAAGCACCTCGAGGAGACCGCCCAGTCCTTCATCGACACGATCTGCGACTCGGCCCACAGGGTGCCTGCTGTGCTGCGCGAGCTCTGCCGGCATATTCGCACGCTCATGGACCGTCGCTTCCCCAAGGCTCGCTACCAGGGCGTTGGCGGTTTCATGATTCTCCGCTTCATCACGCCTGCCATTGTCTCGCCCGAGAACATCGACATCAACCTCACTGCGCCTGGTCCCGAGCTCCGAAAGGGCCTGGTCCTCGTCAGCAAGATTCTCCTCACGCTGTACTGCAACCAGCTCTTTGCCAGCCACAAGGACCCGCACCTGACGAACCTCAACGACTTTCTCAGGCGCAACATCTACCGTGTCGCGCGCTTCCTTGACGACGTCTCGGATACACGGACCGACCCTGAGAGGCTCCTGGCCGCAGACCAGCCCCTAGGCTACGGGATTCATCCGTTCGGCTACGGCATCGACCAGCGAGATCAGGACTACTTGCAGAAATACCTCTTGGACCACGTTGACGACATTGGCAAATGGCTGCTGACTCGGAACTCGACTCCGATGTCCCAGTCGCAGGGTCCGACGAGCAATGCTGCTGATGCTGGCTCTGTTGTCAGTGGCCCCTCGAC
Organism: Acaromyces ingoldii; assembly: GCF_003144295.1. Classification (NCBI taxonomy): domain Eukaryota; kingdom Fungi; phylum Basidiomycota; class Exobasidiomycetes; order Exobasidiales; family Cryptobasidiaceae; genus Acaromyces; species Acaromyces ingoldii. The sequence goes on along the minus strand of NW_020290257.1, from coordinate 264,110 downwards.
GACCGCCAGTAACGGCGAGGGACCTGGTGACGGCAAGCGTGTCTATGAACAGCTGTGCGTCACCCTTTCGGAGCTTGAGGATCCGCGGACAGAGGACCAGAACGGTCTCTCTGCTCTGGCACAGCAGAGTGCCGAAGAGAGCAAGGCCACCCACGAGGAGTTCCTGCGCCGCCACCGGGATCGCAACGTCGATGATGCCAACTATGCGGCCATCTTTCGAGAGGGCGGTCTGTCGAAAGCGAACCGTATCGTCTTTTACTACACACTCTTCCACCAAGACGCACAGACGCTCGACTATGAGGGCTTCATCCTCTATGTATTGCGACTGTTGGACAAGTGCAAGAGCAGGCTCTTTGACCTCGTCGTGGACTGCACTGCGTCGGCACCTAACAACATGACGCCGCACCAGTGGATCACCTACTTTACATCGCTTCTGCCCTTGGAGGTTGCGACGAACCTGAGGACTGTCATTGTCTTCAATCTCAACACAACGTCGAGGCACTATGCCAGGCCGTGGATCTCGAGCGACGCGCAGGGTGGGGCCAGCGGAGGCCAGCGTGGCCCACGTCCCGTTCCCTCGGCCTCCTCCGCTTCGATCAGGAGCTTCCTCCAGGCCAACCTCACCATCACCTCCTGCAACGCCATCCACGACCTGGAGATGCTCATAGACAAGCGTCACATTGCGCTGGACCCACTGACGACGGAGATTGCCAACACTCCGCCCGAAGTCCGGTTCCACCAGATCACGATGGTGTGGTACTACCGCGCACTCATCCCTGTCACTTTTCGGATCACGGGCGAGTACCTGCAGATTGCGGCGCTCAAGTCGCAGAACTTTGTGCTTGGCAACAAGGTCCTCACCAACGACGTACTGCACCTGGCCGACATTGACGATGTCCGCGCCATTTCGATTCGGGGAGACGACAACACGTTCTTCATCACCTGCCGGGGAGGCAGCATGTCGTTTCTCTTCATCAGCCGCGACCGCTCCGACATCGTCCAGGGGCTCCGGCAGGCCAAGGCGCGGGTCTCCAAATTCAGGGCACCGACGAAGGCCATGGAAAGGATGTTGCTGCCGAGCGACGTGCCAGGAACGCTCCTCAACATGGCCATGCTCAACAGCACGAGCAGGGACAATGGCCTGCGACTCAGCGCATACGACCTCTTGTGTGCTCTGTCGACGTCATTCAGCTTTGGAGCGAGCAATGCACGAAAAAGGCTCTTGAGCACCAAAGGTGTGTGCGCTTCCGCCTGAATACTTGACGGCCCTGCTGACGTTCATTCTTGACAGGCCTCGCTCTGTCGGCCAACACGATGAGCTTCGTCTCGGAGCTCAGCAAGGACTTTGCCGTCGCAGCACCTGGTGTCACGCTCGAGTTTTTGCTCTCGTTCTTTGAAGGCTTCGATTCAGCGGCGACAAGTCAAAAGACCATGTGCCTGCAGTACATGGCGCCTTGGCTATCCAATCTCGTCATGTTCACCCACACAGCGCGGGACCAGCAGCCGGAGTACCAGAAGCGCATCCGGGAGATTCTCTCGCACCTCATCGACATCACCGTCAAGCAGCCGGATATGTATGCGACGATGCAGCGGTGTGTCTGGATGCAGATCAGCAAGCTCGATGACCTCATTCCTCTCATCCTCGACGTCTTTACCGAGGCAGCCATGGATTCGGGTTTGCACACGCCCCGCTTCGAGAGCGTGCTCGACACGATGGTGTCCTTTTCGTCCATCAATCTCCGAGGAAAGCTCTTGACCAAGCTGAGGAGGGTGATTGCCAAGACGGCGCAGAATCCGACGGTGAGCCAGCTACACGAAAACGCGGCTTGGAAGGAGATTGCGACGCTGGTGCGCATGAACATGGTCCTCTCGTTCACCAGCCGGCTCGAGTCGCAGCTCTACTTGGCTGAGCTGCTCCACGTCATTCTGCTCTTGGCTGGAAACGGCGTCGATGCGACACGTCATTCGATCCATGGAACGGCCGTCAATCTGATGCATTCTCTCTGCACCGAAGACGCCAAGGACTCGAGGCACCATCTCCAGCGAAATGGAGGTATCGCAGCAAACGAACTTGAGTCAGTGACGAAGCCGTCGACGCCCTCGGTCCTTGACAACACCGAAGGTCTGCAGCGGCTCCGTCTGCTGCTCGAGAAGTTCTCCGACGACGACTTTCTCACGCTGTTTGGACTGCCAGCTGGCAACTGCAATGCGTTTGACGCTTCTCCGTCGATCGTGCGGGAGTCTCCCAACAATGCGTCCATCGAGAAGCTGGCTTCGATCATGTATGAGATTGCCGAGATTGCGGCCCCCACGATCGACACGGCAAATGCATGGCGCGCCCGGCTAACGAGCCTCGTAACGAGCACAGCGTTTCAGTACAACCCCATCATCCAATCGAGGGCCTTTTTGCTCCTGGGTTGTTTGGCCGACTTGACCGGCTCCATGTTGGTCGGCGCCAAGCACGAGGATGTGGCCCTGTTCGAGGTCGACGACGATCTCCTGTACCAGATTCTCGTCTCGCTGCATGCCAGCATCAACGAGTGGAGCAACGCCGGCAACGAGGCGCCGATGATCAGTATCATTAGGTGTCTCAGCAAGGTGGTCAAGATCCTGCCCGACGGGTCAAAGTACCTTCCTCGGATGTTCTGGATCGGCGTCTCGATGATCCAATACGGTCATGTCTCGATCTTCAAGGCCGGAGTAGAGCTGCTCCTTGCAACAGTGACGAGTGTCTGCAGTCGAGATCTGCCCGCGGAAATGGGCTTGGATCTCTTTGGATTCTTGCTCGAGGGCCGCTACGACTTTCGGGAGGAGACCACGGCGCTAGACGAGGCCACTGGCGTCGACTTTGAGTCCAACTTTAGCTTTGCCATGGCCGCGCTGCTCGTCAAAGGCCTGCGCCATCCGAGCACAAAGGAGATCACGACGGAGCTCTTGACGTCGATGCTCCGATTTAGTGCATTCGATGTCGATGGAAACTCCAGATCGCTGGACGGGCGCGTGTCCACGGTGCAGTCTGGCTTCTTTATCGCCCTTCTCCCCACGGCGACGCGGCCAGAGGAGTTTGGCGCGCTGCTCGCAACCGCGGGCGTGGACGAGGCGGTGTGCACCAAAGTCGTCGAGCGCCGTCGTAGGGACGAGGCCCGGGGCGCCTTTTCGGACGGAGACCTGCTTGGTGGGGACGATGACCAGGGGGCTGCCGCAGCTTCCCCCGAGGAGCCTCGAGGGCTCTTTGCTCATCTGGATCAGAACCTCGAGAACAAGGTGGCGCTGCTTACCGTCACGCTTCTGGCTTCTCTGCTGAGCCATGCCGAGTCCAACGCCGAGAAGCACATCCTCTACGGGTTCCTGGCCGACTCGGCGCGCGAGTTTCCCGTCGGTGTCTCGATTCTCATCGAGAGTCTCGATGTCGGGATGCGCGACGTGTTTGAAAACAGCCAGGTCGGCTCGCTCCTCGACTCGATCCACGTCATTGCACGCATCGCCGCCAGCAAGCCCGTCTTTGCGGCCCAGGCCCGAGAGACGGCCAGACGCGGCGGGCCAGCCGTGTACCTCGAGGAGACGGGCTATGCGGCGCTGCTCGATTGCGGAAGCTTTGTCCCGCTGGGCAACCTCCGGAGGATGCACTTGGGCGAGCTCAGCAACAAGATGCTCGTCGCCCTCATCGACAGCGTCACTGGGTAGCGGATCCGGATTTCTCATTCAACGAAATTTCGATAGGGTAAAAGAGGAAAGAGGAAGAGGCAAGGAAAAGAGAAAGGGGAAAGAGAGGATTGTTGTTGTTGTTGTTGTTGTTACTACCTTGTACTGTACGATATCTCACACATTTTTCTTTACTACTACCATTACTACGACGACGGGACCCATGGCCAAAAACGACATACACAGTACATACACACTTGCACATGAATGAAACACATCTGTTGATCCACCCAAACAGTTCATTGGAACAGCGACTGGTCCATCTTGGAGACGGGGACGTTGATGGTGTCGAGCTGCCAGTATTTGCGCACGACGCCCTGCCACGTCTCTTGCGTCGTCGTGGGGCGCAGGGTGTGCCAGTCAGTCACGAGGCCAATGTCTTTGAGGTCCAGCTCGGCGACACGGGTGTAGACGTCGTACAAGAACGGGTTGGTGCCTGCCAACCCGTGGACTGTGGTGCATGGGTAGAGCGTACTTTGAGCCTGATGTTTGCCGAAAAGAAGGAATTCGCAGCTGTCGGACTCACAAAAGGAAAACTTTGCCTCGGGGCCCGAGAGGAGGTTGGGCAGGTGCTCAAGGAAGTTCCTCAGCTCGCCGTAGCCCTGCGCGTATGTGTCCCAGTACACTGCGTCAAAGTCTCCCTCTAGACTCTCGAGGGCGTCCTCCCACTTGGCATGGATCAGTTCGACGCCCGGGCGCTTGTCCCAGCCGAGCTGCTTGGCGTGGGCGATTGCGTCGGGGTGCGCTTCGATGATGACATGCCGCGCCGGTGGGGGATTCCGGGCCTGGAAGAGCTCGTCGATGATTCCAAGGCCGAAGCCGACGTTCAGCACCGCGCAGTCGGGCTTGGCGCCGTCGCAGAGGAGCGAGGCCGAGAGGGCCATGATGTCCGTCTCCCACGGCGCCATGACGAGACCGCCGTCCACGTCGAGGCAGCGCTTTGTGCCCGTGCTGGGATCATCGACGAAGGAAAGCCTGCTCTCGAGAAAGGCATCGTTGGAGGCAGAAACCTCGTGCGAGGAGTCGACGTTGGAGGAGAGCGTCAGGTGGCCGTCCTGCAGCACGCTTGTGCCTCCTCGCGAGGTCGAGGGCGCGTGCGATGCGTCTTCTGCGCGCCGCTCGAGGAGGTTCAGGAGCAGTGTTTGCCGAACGCCCTCTGCAGAGAACAGCACCTCGAGCTTTCAGCAAGGAGATGGGAGAGAAAAGTCAAAAGATCGGAACTCACCGTCAAAGATCGCCCGGTAGGTCCCCTCGTCGTTGTTCGACCAGGCAACCTCCGCCGCCGTCTTGCCAAGCAAGTCAGCTTCGAGGGGTGGAGTTCTTGGTCAGACGCGCGCTTCAATTCGTGCACAACAAGACTCACACGCATTCCAGATGGCGCCCCTCCTCAGCAAGAGCTTGACCAGCTTGGTGTGGCCCCGTTCAGCCGCATAGTGCAGCGCGCTCCATCCGAGCATGTCTGGGTCCTGCCACCAGGCATCGGCGCCCTCCTCGCTCTTAAGAAGCCGCTCGCACTCGCCGTAGTCGCCCACCTCGCAGGCACGGTGCAGCGAGAGATTCCGTGCGAGTCGATCCGGTGGAAGATCATCGCTGCTGGAGTCTGCCATCTTGACAGAAGCTGAAGAGAGAGAGCCCTCTTAGAGCAGGAAGAAAGCTCCAAAAAAAAAAAGTGACACTCCTGCAGCACACGTGAAATGAATGATCTTGCCAATCGGCCCTCCACTTTTGGAAGTGGAGAGAGACAGAGGCAGAGACATAGGCAGGGACAGAGACATAAGAGGGTCGGCTACCAACAACCATGGCTGAATCCAACGAGCAACTAAAGCCCTCGACTCTGTTTGATCTGACGGACCGCGTCGCCGTCGTCACGGGCGGTGGCACGGGCATCGGCCTGATGCAAGCCCGCGGTCTGCACGCGGCGGGCGCCCGCGTCTACCTCGTCTCTCGCCGCGGCGAAGTGCTGGACAATGCCGTCAAGTCCTGGGGTTTCGCCGGCTACCTCACCGCCGACATCACCAGCAAGGCCGAGATCGAACAGCTGGTGCAAGACTTTGAGAAAAAGGAAGGCCGCGTCGACATTCTCGTCGCCAACGCCGGCGGACCCGGGCCGACGCACTTTGGCGCCGACACGTCGTTCCCCGACCACTCGATGGAGCCGGGCAAGGGCCTGAAGCCCAAGAGCGCGCAGGACTACAAGACCGAGGTACTCAAGGACCAGGACTTCAAGGACTGGGACGACCTGTTCCGGCTCAATGTCAGCCAGCACATGTTCCTTGCCGTGTCTTTTTTACCCCTCCTCGATCTCGGCAGCAAGCGCGGCCTGGGCCTGCCCGAGGGGAAAAAGTACACGGCGACATTCATCACGACGGGCAGCATCTCGGGCACGGTCAAGCAGGGCCAGATGCACTACGCCTACAATGCATCCAAGGTCAGTCCAGTCCTCCCTCTTCAGCAATTTTTATTTTTTTTTGAGGGGCTGAGCTGACGTTGCTGTTAATGATTAAAAAAAGGCCGCGGCCAACCACCTGACCGAGACAATCGCCTTTGAGTTTACGCAGAGCACGACGGCAAAGGTGCGCGTCAACTGCATCGCCCCGGGCGTCTTTCCCTCCGAAATGACCGGCGGCGGCCGCGACGAAAAGAACCGGAGTGACATCAGCGACCAGATGCCCACGATGAACGTGCCCGCCCAGCGGCCCGGCAAGACCGAGGACATGGTACGTCCCTACCTCACCCTTTTTGTTTCTCGCTCACTAACATCTCTCGTCCTCGCAGGCAATGTCGGTGCAGTACCTGGCGGCAAACGAGTTCATGCACGGAAACGTGCTCACCGTCGATGGTGGATTCACCCTCACGGCGCCTTGATCGGGCGAGCGCTCGAGAATTTCAATCACGCAGTAATGCGCACCTTCTTGGAAAAAAAAAAAACATCATACACGGACTCTTATATAATGAAGAGATGTTGCAATCTTTGAGCATGAGTCGTGCGGTTGGGGTGGTAGTGTTACATTTGCACAGAAGCTCTCGTGTCATGGTACCGTCACGTCGTCACGGCAGCGCCATCTCGCGGCCGCCCGTGGCACCGCTCACCGTCGTGCCCCCCTTCTTTTTCCAGTCCTCGAGGAGGAGGAGCAGGCGGGTCCGAGCGGCATTGGCCGTCTCGTCGTCGGCAAAGCCGGCCTTCTTCTGCCGGATGCCCACGTCAAGCAGCAGGGTCCAGACCTTTGCGCACTGCTTGCCGTAGATGGCCAGCAGCTTGGGCCCGGCCACCTCGATGATCGTCGACCACAGCGCCGGGATGAGGGCGTGGTCCGTCATGGGCGGCGTCACGCTGCGGGCCATCCACGTCCACAGCGCAGCGGGTCGAAAGGCCGGTGGGATTTTGTCGTATCCCTGGCCCTGGCCCGCAGGAGAGCCGCTGTCGGGGTCCGTCTGTGCGACGGCGGCGTAAAAGGCGAGGATGCCGCACATGCGCGAGGTGAACTGCAGCGAGGCCTCGTCGAGCCCGGCTCGGCCGACGAGCTTGGCATAGGCAGCGTCGTCCATGTCGCCTCGCTTCACGGGGCAGTAGCCCAGCACCCAGGGGCACTTTTTTGTCAGGCGAGCCATGAGCACGTCGCCGAGCTCGGCATGGCCCTGGAGGAGGAGAAAGGAGACGATGCGGGCGAGGGGAAAGGCCGTGTCCTGCTTGGCGGCCACCTCCTGCTCGGCCTGCCGGATGAGGCACTTGCTCAGGTGATTGAGGATCCAGGTGTAGATCTCGCCGTTGGGCGAGGCACCCTTGGCGAGCGTCAGCACATTGCCAATCGACTCAGTCTGTGCAAGGGGTGAGTGAGTCAGCAAAGGGGTTGTTGGCGCATACAAGGCAAAGGAGAATTACGCACGACTCTGACAATCTCTTGCCGAGAATTGGTGAGCTGGCTGACACCACGGGTAATCTGCCGCTTGGCCTGGAAGCACTGCTTCCGCCACTCGTTGTTGGCCGAGACGAGTGGCAGGACGTCTGTCTTGATGTGGCTCATCTTGGCCCACCATCGCTCGTACTCCTGCTTGGCCTCGAGGCGCAGCGTGGCGCCGCCCAGGCTCCGCTCCCGCTCGGCCGCCTTGAGCCTCTCCTCCTCCTGCCTGGCCTCCTCCTCGGCTTTGCGTCTCGCTGCCTCTTTCGCCTCGTTTTCCTCGCGGATCTTGCGCTCCTCCTCCTCGCGTTGTTCTCGTGCTCTTCGCTCAGCCTCCTCCTGTGCAGCTCGCGCGGCCCGCAGCCTCGCCGCCTCTTCCTGTGCCTCCTTCTCTCGCACCTGCTCTGCGGCCCGAATACCAGCCTCGATGTTGTCCCACAGCTTGCGGTTCCGCTGTTCGAACGCCTCTCTGTCCCGCTTCTCCTCCTCGTCCTGCTGCAGCCTCAGGGAGCTGAGCAGGCTCTCGACGTCGTCCAGGTCCCGCCTGGCTCCCCCTCGCGTCGCAGCGGATGATGATGGTGCGCTCCTCCTGTCTGGATCGCCAAGCGTGTCGTCGGGCTTGAGGCTCACGCTCCGCTGGCGGCGCGCCTGCATCGACCAGGCGCGGTCGCGCGTCCTGCGCTCCCACTCGTCCCACTCGTCGTCCTTGCTGACGTGCCGGATCCGGCTGCTCAGCCCTTGTCCCCGCCCTATTCTCCCGGGTCGTACGGGCCACTGCTCCTCCTCGCTGTCGTCGTCGTCGTCGTCGTCGTCGTCGTCGTCTTGCTCGTCGGTGCTGCCATCCTCGTCGCTGTCGAGGGCGCCCCTCTGCACGCCCTCGCCCTCGTCCTCGTCGAAGGGCACCTCACTGGGCGACTTGAGACCCCTCAGTACAGAGGAAGAGCCACCGGAGCGTTGTCGCTGCTGCATCCACGGCGGGACCCGTGGCCTGTGCAGGGCCGGTCCGAGGCGAGGCGGAGAGGCGAGGCGGCGCGCAGCATCGATGCGCTCCAGCTGCGTCGTCTTCTTCTTCTTTGCTGCCGTGAGTGACCCGACTGTCGCCAGTCCATACTCGTACTCTTCCTCCTCTGCAGAGGACGAGGAAGACGACGAGGGATCGACGGCGAAGCGCATCGTCTCTCGCACTGTAGCGGTCGAGGGCAGGTGGTCGAAAGAGCGTCTCACTTCCAAAATAAAAAAAGGTCATCCAATCCAGGAAGCAATCAAGTCCGCGCGACGCTCAAGCCACGGCCGAGAAATTAGACTTGAATCTTCTGTCAAGCCAAGCCATTCGATTTCTTCTCCCTTGGACGACGCTCAAGACGCTGCCGACTTGGAATCCCTCTGTCGATATCCACGGTGTCGCCTCGTTATATTCATCTCGCTGGACTCGTCTCTGCCCGGGTACGCTGCCGGTCGGCCTACCTCGCTGGCGACCGCACCATGACGAGCGTCGCATCCTCCTCGATGGCGGCTGATGCGCGCCCGCCGGCCGGCTACCACGTCCTGCCCGTCTCGCCCGGCCAGATCCTGCTGCCGCTGACAGTGTCAAACAAGTGCGGCCAGGCCTTTCGCTGGCGAGGCATCGACGTGTGGGAGCCCGAGGCGGACGGCGTCGTCGTAAAGACGGAGCCCGTCGTCAAGAAGGAGGAAGGAGATGACGAGGAAGAGGAGAAGATGACGAAGACGACGACGACGACGATGACGACGAGGTGGACAAAGTGGACGGAATGGTCCGTGTGTCTTTCGGACCGCGTCGTGCTGCTTCGTCAGGACGTTGCGCGGCAGATGCTATACTATCGCACCCTCGTGCCGCCCAGTACGCAGCCGAGTGGCAGGACCGCCGAAGAGGTCGACGCCGAGACGGGCGTGTGGCTGCGCGACTACCTCAACGTCGACGTGCCCCTCGAGGATCTCTACGTCGAGTGGGCAGCCAAGGATGCCGTCTTTGCGCGCTTTGCCACGCGCTTCTCGGGCGTGCGCATGCTCCGGCAGGATCCCTGGGAGTGCCTGTGCGCATTCATCTGCTCGTCCAACAACAACATTGCCCGCATCGGCCAGATGGTGCAGAACCTCTGCACCCACTTTTCCGAGCCGCTCCTCAGCCATACCTACCCGCGGCCCCCACCCGGCGCACTGGCATCGACGACGACGGAGGAGGAGGAGGATGAGAAGAAGGGAGACGCAGGTGTGGAAACGGGCGACGTCGTCGTCCACTACCACCCCTTTCCGTCGCCCGAGCGCCTCGCGCAGCCCGACGTCGAAGAGACGCTGCGCAGGCTCTCGTTTGGCTATCGCGCACGATACATTGCCCTCACGGCACAGATGCTCTGCCAGGCGCACAGCTCTGATCCCGGCCTGGCGAGAGCGCAGGAGGAGGAGGAGGAGGAGGAAGAAGAAGAAGAAGAAGAGAAGCGACCGAAACACCCCTCTGTGCAAGCCTACCTGGCGAGCTTGCGCACGCTGCCGTATGCCGAAGCGCGCCAGGAGCTGCTGCGGCTGCCCGGCGTCGGTCCCAAAGTGGCCGACTGCATCCTGCTCATGTCGATGGATCAGCCCTCGTCGATTCCCGTCGACCGGCACGTGTTCCAGTTTGCCGAGCGCTGGTACGGCATCCGGACCGCAAAGGGCGCCACAGGGCACAAGGCCTACGAGATGATTGCCGACCGATTCCGTGCGCTCTGGGGCGAGTACGCTGGGTGGGCACACAGCGTCCTCTTCACGGCCGATCTCCGTGCATTCAAGGAGTACGGCGTGGTCAAGACCGAGGTGAAAGAGGAGCGGCCGCAACAGCAGCAGCAGCAGCTTGGCGAGGCAGCAGCGATCAAGGAGGAGACACGGGCAGAGACCAAGGTGGAAGCGCACGTCAATGTCAATGGCACGGCGACGCATACAGTCGTCGTTCAGAATGGCCGCACGAAGCGGGTCAAGAAGGAGGAACGGACAATCACCGAGTCCTTCCCGGGCGACAAGGGGGGCACAAAGAGGGTGCGGAGGAGCACGACTCTGCAGGTCAAGCAGGGCCAATGATGGGGCGCCTGATCCAAAAATATACATTACTATCGCTGTAGCATTCCTTAGATACACTCTCTCTCGTACACGCCAACGATGCTGTTGCTGACACACACATCTTAAAACTAAGGAATCACCCGGCCCGCGCGCAGGGCCTTGGCCGCCTCGGACTGTGCCTCGTCGCGCAGGTAGCGACCGTAGATGGGCTCGTAGTGCTCTGCGTCGCTCATCGTCTTGAGCAGCGTGGGGTGCGACAGGATCGCCTTGTACCACTCCTGGTACTTTTCGCCCGTCTCCTGGGCCGTCAGCTTGCCGCCCCTGTTGTTCTCGATGACTGTGTGTGTGTGTCAGGATGTCCATGGGTCAGCTTGCGATCAACTCTCTAAATTGAATCACTCAACTGTACTGCCTGCCAGCCCAGGGCGCGAGCGCAATGTCGACGGCATCAATGTCCTTTCCGCCATGCAGGGGGCCCTTGTTGCCGTCAAGGTACGAGGCAAACTCCTTGAGCGCAGCCGCGTACTCGGCCCGCGCCTCGCGCTGCGCGTCGTGCGTCTGGGCCTGGAGCAGGCGCATGTAGGCCGGCACGCACTTTTTGGCGACGAGGTCGATGCGCATGCGTGCGAGGGCCTTTTGCTCGGCCGAGTCCGGCAGTAGCTTGCGCGTAGAGGGATAGGCATCCTCGAGGAACTCGCTGGATGAAAGTGGATCAGCATCAGGAATACAAATGCGCAGACTAGGGGTGTGTGTGTGTGACTCTCACACAAGGATCGAGGACTCGGCCAGGGGGATGCCGTTGGACTCGAGGCAGGGGACGAGGCCCTTTGGGTTGAGCTTGAGGAACGAAGGCTCCTTTTTGTACGGGTTGATCTCCACGTACTCGTACGGGATGGCTTTTTCCTCGAGGGCCATCCAGGTGCGCTGGTTAAAGGGGCAGAACCAGCCCGAGTAGAACTTGACGCCGTCTTTGCCCACGGGTGTCTTGCGGGCCGCGACGAGCGAGGCGGCGGCGCCGGTGGCGACGGGGTGGATCTCTTCGTCTGGCACAGGCATGTCGGTGTGTTACTCTGTCGGTGTGGTGGTCGTGGTGGTGGTGGTCGATAGCAGCAGCAGTGGTTGTGGGTGCGGGGAGCCCTTTGGCTCATCTGACGTGCTTCGCAAATAGCTTCTTCGCAATGGCTCGTAGTGGAGGTGGCTGGCTGGCTGGCTGAGACCCTCCCTTTGTCGGATGTCGGGTCGGACATTGGCGCGGAATCTCGGACGTAAGAAAGAGGAGAGACCCTGGCTGGAGACTCGGCCGTCGCGTTGCGCTTATCAGCTAGCAGCAGGCGTTCCTGCCTGCCAGGCCTTTAAATTTCTCCCTGCCCTGCGCAAAGAAGAAGAAAAAAAAGATTGCGATAAGGCGGGGATCGTTGTCGGTCGAGGCCATCTATTAATGGACTCCTGCTCCCGTCCAACGCAGCGTTGTCGAAGAAGAAGAAGCAGCAGCAGCATATAAAGGCCCACTTCACCGGCTCGACAGTTCGTTCCTGTTCCTGACGGCTCCCACTACCCCAAGACGCACCGCACCCTCCCCTCATTTTCACTCGCAAGAAGCAAGAAAGAATGACGGCCTCGTTGCTCGCCCTCGAACCGCTGCCTGCGCCGCTGCCCGGCGTCAAGCGGGCGCTGGACCCCGCCTTTGGCCGCGTCGTCACGGGCGTCGATGCTGCCCAGCTGACCGAGGCCGACGTCGAGGCGATCAAGGCCGCCCTCTTCCAGCACTCTGTCCTCGTGTTTCCCAACGCCAACGTCACGCCCGAGGCGCAGCTCGCGCTCACCAAGGCCTTTGATGTGAGTTGCTCTCGAAAGAGAAAGCCAGAGCGAAGGGAGATGCAGAAGCTGACCGGCCAATCGACAGCCCGCCTCGGACAGCTACGGCCACGGCAACAAGGGCCGGCAGAGCAAGTCGATTCTCCACCCGGACCTCAAGACGATCCCGCGGCTGCCCCAGGTGCAAGTGATTGGCAACGGGCCCGTGGCGTCGCACGAGGGCCTCGTCGACGTCCAGCTCAAGCACCCGCACCACGCCACCTTCCACTCAACAAAGGTGCCCGACGCCGAGGACAAGGACGTGACGCGCTTCTACCGCTGGCACATTGACGCCGCCCTCTACGACCTGGCGCCGCCGCGCGTGACGACGCTGCAGGCCGTGCAGGTGCCCAAGGGCAGGACCCAGACGCTGCGCTACGACGACGGCTCCCACGACGAGCTGCAGGTGCCGCTCGGCACCACCGCCTTTGTCTCGGGCAGGACCATGTTTGACCGCCTCTCGCCCGCCGAAAAGTCACTGGCAGTCCGCGTGAGTTGTTCATTTCCCTTGACCGTTCCCTCCTATTCCTTGCATTGCAGCATGTGCGGCACCAGCGCTGACGACAGATGAATCCTCTTGCAGACCAAGATCGTCTACTCGCCCCACCCCTACGTCTGGATGAGCAGCGCGCGGTCCAACTCCGTCGGCCTCGGCCTCGAGAGCGAGGGCAAGGAGCTCGCAGCCGACGAGCTGCCCGCATTCGAGGAGTCCAAGATCAAGACGTACCCCATGGTGAGCCAGGTCGAACAAGCCACACTTCCTCAAAGTCAGCAACTGATCCGTCTGATCTCTCGCCACAGCTCTGGAAGTGCGAGGCGACGGGCGCGCTGCACCTGCAGGTGCACCCCTCGGCGATCAAGGAGCTCCTCATCGACGCCATCCCCGCCGAAGAAAAGCGGACGGCAGACAGCCTCTACCCCGAGGGCGCGCACATTACCGATCTCAAAGAGGTGCGCCGGATCGTCTACGAGCTGCAGCGGCCCGCGGTTGCGCCCGAGCTCGTCTATGCGCACGACTGGAAGGAGGGCGACCTCTGCCTTTTCCACAACCAGGGCGTCCTCCACTCCGTCGTGGGCGCATTCAAGCCCGACGAGGTCCGCATCTTCCACCAGTGCAACCTGGCCGCCTCGACAGACCCCGTGGGCCCAGACGCAGCCGACGTTGCCAAGTGGATCTAGGACTTGTCTCACTCTCTTCTCTCTTTCTTGTACCATCACTGCATCGTAGCATACAGGCGCCTTTTCTCTATCCGTCTCCACCTCACCGAATATAGATCATGCCAAAAGGAGAAAAAGACTGCGAAATGACAATGTGTATATTTCTAGTTTCGCCCCAGCATGCTATCAATTCTCTAGCCTATCCTCGGACTCCCAGACCGGCCTGGCGCTGGCGAGCTCCTGCCGCTGCCGGACGCCATCGACGAGCGCGGGCCTGGCCCTGATGCGCCTCGCCTGAGCTGCTGCGACGGTGTGGCCCGCCTCTGAATGCCGCCTGCCGCCGCGGCCGCTGATGCGCCGCCCGAGGAGCCGCTGATGCGGTTGGCCGCCCCCGTGACGAGATCCTTGATCAGGCCGTTGTACATCTCTGCGTCTGCGCCGTGGGCCTCGCGCAGGGCGAGGTGGTGGGTGAGGAGGGCCGAGGTGCTGCGCGTCAGCTGCTCCAGCTCCCGCGCCATAGTCCGCAGCGAGGGAAGCGGCTGGAGCGTGAGCTGGTCCTCAGTCAGGGCGATGAGCGCCTTTGCGCGGGCCATGTCCACCTCGGGCGCCGGGCCCAGGCCGAGCTTGTCCTCTTTGCGGCGCTGCGCTGCGTTGCGCGCCGTGGGGCTGCGCACGTCGGGTGTCGCGCCTGCGCTTCCATTGCCGGCGCGTGCTGCTGCTGCTGCTGATGCTCCTGTCCCTGTCCCTGTCCCTGTCCCCGTGCCTGCTCCTGTCCCTGCTCCTGCTCCTGCTGCTGCACCCAGGCCTGCCTTGGACATGGGCGCATCCATCGAGAGCGACAGCGGCGGCAGCGCCTTGGACGCGCCAAACTCGCTCGGCCGCACCTCGTCGAGGTTGATGGGCACGCCGAGCGAGATGAGGTGCTGCCTGCGCGTGCGTGAGCGCATCCAGTCGAGCGGCTTCAGCGACGGCTCGGCCGTGAGGCTGGTCCAGAGCGTGCGCGACTCTTCGCGCACGAGCACCTGCGCCAGGCCCGGCACCTGGCGCACCTGGTCGTCGCCGAGGTGCGCGGCAGGGCCATCGTGGAACGGGAAGGGCTCCCTGCTGCTGCTGCTACCACCTTCGAGGGGCTCCGAGAGCAGCTGCCGGATCGGGCCTGCGAGTGCGGCCGCTGTCAGACTTGTCGAGTCGCGCGAGAGCTCGAGCGGGCGCCAGTCTGGCTCCGATGGCCCCTGACCCGATTCCAATCCTGACCCTGACCCTGATGCGCCTGCTGCTTCCGCTTGTCTCTGCCCTTCCGCCGCCGTCGCCGCCTCCTCCTCGTCGTCATCGTCAAAGCCAAAGCTGGCGTCCTGGGCCTGGCTCTCGTCAAAGTCGCCGAAATCGCCAAAGTCGTCGTCCTGCTCCTCGACAGCCTCCTTGAAGCCCTTCCCACCGCCATCGCCATCGCCATCGCCATCGCCATCGTCGTCGTCGTCGCCAAACGCATCGTCGTACCCGTCCGGTGCTGCTTCTTCTGCTGCTGCTGCCCCTGCTGCTGCCGACGTGGCCACCGCGGTCGAGTCTCGTTTCGCTTCTGTTTCTCGTAACCCTGGTTCCTCCTTCAACTCTTCTGGCGCGGCACTGGCAGCAGCATTGGCCGCCACGGCAGCCTCGTCTGCGGCGCCCCAGCCGGGCTCATCATCGAGGCGGCTCCCAAAGACGCCGGCGTGGGAGGCGCCCTTGCTGCTCACCGCACCGGGCGTCGCGACGCTCCCATTCGACGAGGGCCCCGCCTCCGCCGCTACCTGCTCGCTCGGCTCGTCCCATATCCCGAATGCGTCGTCAGACATGGCCTAGCACTCGGCGCTCGGCGTCAGAATACAAAGTGTCCATATGGTATTCGCTGTTCGAGCCAGGCTTCGCGCGAGGATCGAGTGGACGGGCAGCTGGGCCAGCTCACGTGACTCGTCGCGCTTCCCAGGCGCCCTCCAGTGTGTACTGTGCTTTCCAAATAAGGCTAAGACTTGAGTACGCGCGCGTCTTTTTGTGGGCCCCTCCATTGCTCGATTCACCCCTCCCAGTCCAGTCCAGTCCGGCAGACATTGATTGCTGTTGTCGGCGTCCGGAGATGTCGTCGTCGTCGTCATCGAGGCCGCAGTCGCCATTCAAGAGGCTCTCGAGGCCGTCCTCGAGGAGCTCCCATTCGCGTGATCCATCGCCGTCACGCTCGGCCTGGCGGAGTTCCAGGCTTGGAGTCCCAGGGGCAGGGAATGGAGCAGGAGTCGGGGCAGGAGGAGGAGGAGGAGTAGGAGGGATATCGGTTGCGTCAGATGATCGGCAGGAGGGCTCCTCGTCTTCGTGGGCTAGAGCGACGACATCTCGAGCACAAGGGACTACCCCGGCTGTCCCTGCCTATGCAGGGGGGCTAAGCAGGGCCGAGCACTACGACGTGGTGCTCGAGGGCCCCACGGACGCAGACAACGGAGCCGGCGGGGCTGGCGATGGTGAGTGTGTTGTACTCGTGCTCATGGCTCTTGTCGCTGGCTGACTGACTCTGGGCTCTTCTTCCTCCTTCGCCAGCCTCGGCGATACTGCCCCACCTCGGCTTCCTCGTCCTCGATCAGACGGGCACCATCGACGAGGCCGACCCGCATCGGTCGAGCTTCGACAGCTACTCGGACGTGCCTCGCTCCGGCAGCGGGTCCAGCATCAATGCCATTCGTGTGAGTGACATCGGTAAGCTTTATGCATTAGGCTCGGACTGACTTGGAGAGAGCAACAACAGTCGATTGAGATGGAGGCCGCCTACTCGCCCGTTCTGGGCTCTGGACCATCGGAGGAAAAGTTTGAGGCGATGCTCCAAGAGCTCCTGTACACCGAAAAGAGCTACGTGAAGCGAGTCGAGGCGCTGTACCGGGTGCGTCCTTGCGTCTCTCAGTTTGCTCCCATGACCCTGCTGACGCATGTGTTCAGAAATACGCCGTGCCACTTCGACAACTAGCCAAGGACAAGGACACGGCCATCATGCCGCTGTACGAGGCGCAGCGCCTGTTTGGAAACATTGGCGAAATCGTCGGCGCCAACACGGCCTTTCTGCGCGATCTCGAGTCGTACGCCGAGAGCAGGGAGCGCGAGCGCCGTGGCTCGGGCCGCATCTCCACGGGCAACTTGGGCGAGATAGTCTACCGGAATGTGAGTGTGTGCGCGAGGATTGGGCGGCGACTTTCGCGCAGCAAGACAAGCTGACATGGCAGCACAACAGATGGCCTGCTTCTCGTGCTACAGCGAGTACTTTGGCAATTTTGAAAAGGCCAAGCACATCGAGCAGACGATGAACCGCTCCAACAAGGCCTTTCGAGACTTTGTCGATGTGGGTGGCTCTATCTCTCCTCTTGCAGTGGATATGATGGAAACTAATCTGTTGCGCCTTGCCCTGCCCTGCCGCGCCTACACAGAGAATCAAGTACAGCACGCCCGACATGGGCAACATTGGTATTCGAGAGCTCATCATGGAGCCCGTCCAGCGCATCCCCAGGTACACGCTCCTCCTCGACGGCCTGGTGCGCAACCTGCCCAAGTCGGACAGCAACCGGCCGCGACTGGAGGAGGCGGCCGTGCTCGCCGGCCGCATCGCCAGCTGCGAGGTCGACGACAAGACGAAGCGAGCGGCGGTGCTGTGGAGCTTCAAGAGAAACGTCGAAGGGTTCCCGCCCAGCCTCATCAGCGTCCACCGCCAGTTCATCGACTGCATCGATGTCGACGACTTTCCCATCGATGTGCTGGGCCCCATGGCCATGGCAGCAGGCGCCTCGTCGCCCTCGCCAGCGCTCCTGTCGCCGAGTGGACAGCAGACGTATCGGACGATCCACTGCACCCTCTTCTTGTTCGACGACGTCATTGCCATTGCCAAGCGGGCAGGCAGCAGCAGCAGCGGGCGCAGCGCCGTGGGCCTCGACGACCTCAACAAGCTCGCCGACCAGATGAAGACATTCACCGAGCGCAGCGGGCCCGTCCCTTCGTCGAGGGATGCTGGACGGCCGTCCAAGATCGAGCTTGGCTTCCGAGGCTGCATCGATGTGGCCAACGTGCAAGCGCTGGACCTGGGCGGGCCTGACTTTCAGCTCACCATGGCAAAGGGACCATCGAACGTGTCGGGGGACAAGTGGGCCAACCGACTGGTGCGGCAGTACGCCACGATTGACTCGTCGAACCAGACGGACCCCAGCCAGGCGCGCCTCGAAAAGTACCGCTTCCTCGAGAATCTCTGGCGGGCACAGGCGCTGCTCAAGACAAAGGACGCCAGGAGCCACGTGCGGTGCATGGTGCTGCCGCCGTCGGCCGATGGCGAGTCAGAGGAGCGAGCAAGGCGGATCGTCTACTGGAACGTGTACCAGCGGCGCGCCTATCTGGCGGAGCCATGCAAGAACCTCGCCGTGCTCCAAGTCGATCCAGGCAGAGAGGCTGATCGTGTCCCGCTGGGCGCCGAGAATCTGCCACCACTGGTCTGTATGCGCGTCACGGACATCGACCGCGATGCTGGGACTCTTTTGTACACGACATCGATCAAGAGTCTAGCCGAGGATGATATTGACGGCGAGGAACTGACGCTGCCGCTGAGCGACATCAGCAGCCAGCTGCGCAAGCTGAGCGGAGAGGCGAGACGGGCCATGAGCGACTTTGATCCGCCGCTGGCTCGTCGGCCTGGGGGAAGCCCCTCGACGCCCTCGAGCCACCGCGGAAGGGTTGTGTCTGGCCTGGAGCAATTTGGGAGAAGCCTCTTCTCGGCAGCAAACGCCGGCAGCATCCGGAGCAACCACAATGGCGGCGACGTCTTTGGGCTTGCGTCGCCCCACCGGAGGACCAAGTCGACGGCGAGCAAGGCGAGCGCGGCGACAGCGACGACGACGAGCAGCAGCACGCCCAGCAGGGCCGCCTCGTCGGGCGCAAGGACGTATTCGACGGCCAACACGAGCGTGGGCAGCCGAGACATGCTCATCAATGGAGCCTACCACTCGCCCGACCCATCAGATCCGTCCACGTCAAAGGCCATCGAGGCGTACAGGAAGCGAGCGCTGTCGATCGACGGCGGCGACGGTGGCGGCGCAGAGGAGAGAGTGACTGAAAGAACACCGAGGGGCAACAGCCAGACGCCGAGACAGCGGACGCAGAGCACGCCCTGCCGAGCCGAGCCATCGCCGGGCGCCATCGAGGGACGATCTTCCGTCGTCCGCCGCAAGCCCGTCCCGGTACATCCTGATGGCGACGAGAATGACGATTCTCCCCTTGCGAGTAGAAGTGATTCGCCGCCCCTGCGGATGGAGGAGCTGCAGCGGGAGCCTTCGGCCGCGTCGGCGTCCAAGCGCGCCCTGCCGCTCGATGCGACCCCTCGGACCGGCTCGGCTAAACGGGCTGCAATGACGAACGAGGATATGTCGCCGTCGCCGTCACCCACGAGGCGAAGAAGCGGCGTGAGGAGCCCTGGCGGACCGAGGCCGGTGAGCCCGTTCGCACCAAGAGCGCCGGCGACGCCTACAGCTGCAGCGAACGGCGTCGACGGGGCCGAGGTCATGCCGACGCGGCCGCTGAGCGTGCGAAAGGACGGCGGGCAAGCCAAGGTGGGATCGACCACGGGTCCAACGAGCAAGGAGGCCACATCTGCCCGGCTCAAGAAGCATCTCGACGTCGTCCAGCGGCACAGGCGCACTAATGTCGAGGTCATGGCCCGCCTCGACGAGAATCTGACGGCGCTGAGGGACGAGCTGCTGGATCTCGACGACGATTCGCTGGCGAGGCGGCTCGAGACGATCCATGCGAGCGTCCGGCTGGTCGCTGAGCAAGGCGACGAGGCCACGAGCAGCCTCGAGAAGCTGAGGCTGGAGCTGGATGCGCTGCTGGAGCGCGACGAGGCGCAAGCCACTGCCGCATCATCCAAAAGGGAGATGGCCGAGATGGCTGAGGAGCTCGAGAAGCTCAAGGCGCGCGTCAAGGCGGGCGACTGCGCCCGGACCGAGCTCGCTGGGCTGACTCGGCGGTGCGAGCTGCTCACTGCGTTGGAAAAGGACGGCCGGATGGAGAACACGGAGCTGCACCGCGCCTTTAACGAGGAGCTCGATCGGCTGTACGAGGACGCGCAGCACGTCTCGGGCGACGGCGACGGCGACGGCGCAGAGGAGATCAGGCGGCTGCGCCAGGAGGTCAAGACGAGCAAGGCGCAGCGAAACGAGGCCAACATTGAAAATAAAGCGCTGCAGAGGGACCTGGCGCTGGAGCGGGCGCAGGCAGATGTGTACAAGGCGCTCCTCGAGCAGCATGGGCTCGCATAGGTCTATTCTATTCTCTTTCCCCCCAAGCATTCATCCAATTCATCTCAATTCAAGTCATTATTCATTTTGAGCTGTGAGCTGTGGTGAAGTCAAGTCCGTGGAGTGCTTCGACTGTATGTCTGCTTCCCGTAAGACTAAGATGCCTTTGAGCGGAAGGAAGAAGGTGTTGATTCAGATCTCGCTGCACCCACACACGACCGTTGATCTCTTCTCTTCCACAAAATTTAAAGCTCCTTTTCCCCCTTCCCTCCCCCCCTTTTCCTTTCCCGGACCGGGGCAGAGACGCCCAGACATCCAGGCGGAGCGAGCGAGCTAAAAAGTGCAAAATGTCCAAACAACAGAATGCGCACGCTTCATTCCTTGACTTGACTTTTTTACATTTTTTAACCGACACTGAACGATATCCAACACACATACAACACGATTCCAGCTCCCTCCTTTCTTCTCCGCCCATCGTCTTTGTTGTAGTCGGAGGAAGGGGAACTCTGGGGGGCAAAAGCACAGATAGATAGATGTCGCCATCTTCTGCTTCATCGGCGGGCGGAACGGCAGGAGCGGCAGGGAAAGCTGCGAGGGACGAGGTGGAAGCGATGGACCTGGGCCCCGCGGCGCTGCCGGTCGACAACGACGCGTCGTCGTCGTCGTCTTCTGCGGCTGCGCTCCACGCTGGACGGCACGGCGGCCCCGACGTGGACGAAGAAAACAGACAAGACCACGACGACGTAGAGTACGCAGAGGAAGACGAGGAGGGCATCTCGTCGCTGCACGACAATCTCCTGCGCGAGTCGCACACCATCGACGATTTTGCACGCATCATTTCCGAGTGGCGCAGCGAGCGGGGCACTCCACACAAGCAGCGTGGTCCCGGTGGCCAGGGGGGAGGCGCACCGAGCATCCGGAGTGGGCACCTCGATGTGGACACGCTGAGCCTGCGGCGAAAGGGCAGCGCGAGCAGCCTGGCCAGCCACGGGACCGAAGCTGGCGGCGGGGCGAGGAGGAGCCTCGACGTCGGCGACGAGTACTACGACGACGGCGCGAGCAGCGTGGGGAGCTACCAGGACGAGCACCAGACGCAGTCGTCGGCCTCGCCGTCTGCCTCGCCCCTGACGCTCCTGGCCAGGGGTGTCGGCCAGCGGGGCTCGCTCGGCGGCGCTGGTGCAGGCGCAGGCGCAGGCGCAGGCTCGAGCAGGCCGCCGTCGGCAGCTGCGCTCGCAGCAGCAGGCGGCGGCGGTCCCTCGTCGTCGTTGGCGTCGTCATCGGCTGCCCAACTCGAGGCGGGCGCAAAGGTCCGGTGTACGTGCTGCTGTGGGCGAGGCACCCGGCGCTGTCGACGCGCGAGGCGCGCGACGAGAGAGTGGGCCGAGATGGAGGGCGACCTGCGACTAGCTGCCGGTGAGTGCTGCAGCCTCTTTGCGAGATCCACACCGTACCTCTCTGCTGACCAGCTGCGAGTGTGAACGATACAGAAATCGGCCAGGCGCTGCTGCGGAGGAGCGATGCCCTCCAGTCGGCCCTCTCGCAGTCGCAGTCGGAGCACTCAAGCCGCATCGACTCGCTGATGAAGAAGCTCACCTCGTCGATCCGCGAGGCCTCGCGCCTCGAGAAGCGCCTCGAGCAGGCCGACCTCAACCTCGAGGCGGCCGATGCCTCCAACAGGGCCCTCGTCCGCGAGCTCGACGACTGCCGGCGCGAGCTGGCAAGGCTCAAGCAGACTGGTGTTAAGTCGGCTGGCCTGCAGGAGAAGCTCGAGCGGGCGCGCCTCGATGTCGAGGATGCCGAGCAGGAGCTCGTCGCCGAGAAAAGGAGGGCTGACCGGGCCGAGAGCAGGGCCAAGTCGATGGAGAAGCGCAGCGAGGAGCTGAGCGCATCTCTCCGCCTCGCCAAGCTCGATGGGCTCCGGGCAGGACAGGGCGAGAGTGACGAGGCGCGGCTGAAGAGACGAGAAGAGATGGCGAGGATTGCGCGGGAGCGGGTGGCCGCCTCGACTGGCGGCGTTGGTGACGGCGCAGAGGGAGACGAGGACAGTGTAGCGCTCCTCGATCACGTCGTGGCCGACAACGAGACGATGCAGCGAGACAACGAGCAGCTGAAGCAGCTCCTCGATGGCTGCAACGACGAGATTGCGCGTCTGCGCGAGGAGCTGGCGCAGCGCGACGAGACCATGACACTCAGGAGCTCCTCGGTAGGCCCCACCTCCAAGCGCTTCGGGGATGGCTCGCTGCACGATGAAGAGACGGGCGAGGAAGAGGGACAAGTGGCCGCGCTGTCCGAGGAAATCATCGAGGCGACGCCCGTCAAGAGCAAGATTAGCGCATACAGGCCCAATCTGCCCAGGTCCGTCGGCTCGTCGGCTGGCTCCGTCTCTGGCGCCGATGCCGATGCCGATGTCGACGGAAGCACGACGACGGCGACGACGACTGCCACCACTGCAACCACTGCAACCACTGCAACCAGCACGAGGCCGTTGCAGAGTAGCACAGAGGAGAAGCCGTCGCTGCTGGCTGCACCCTCGTACACAGCGACTGCAAAGCGGGAGCTGCGAACGGCGCAGCTCGTCAACTTGACAGACCACGTCCAGCGGCTCTTTACCCGCCTGGCGCAGGCCGATGTCGACACGCTCGCCCGCCGCCTGCAGCGCCAGCACCTCGCCGGTGATGTCGGTCACCTGGCGCGGACCACGGTCAACGGCATCCTGCGCGACGCCGACGGCCTCCGCGACCACTTCAAGCGCCTCATCGATGCCGAATCGCGATCTCGCGACGCCGATGCTTCGTCGTTGGGCTCCTCGAGTAAGGGCAGCAGCACCGATCGCGAGTCCGAGAGCCTCGTTGCGAGAAAGGAGTTCTTTGCGCTCGTCAAGGTGTTCAAGGATCTCTTCTTTGAGATGGCCCGGCTGCGAAATGCAGTCAACGAGGTGCATCTCAACCCGAGCCAGGCCAGTCGCATCCTTGGCGAGCAGCTCGGCCTGAATGGCGGGCAGGAAGACAAGGGCGTCATGGGTGCCTGGCTCGGCAGGCTCTTTAGCGGTCCGACCAACCCGTCTACCGGGTCCTCTGCGACGGTCGCCTCCTCGGCGCCTGTCCCCTCACAACCTACTCCATCGACAGCAAGCCTCAGCTCATCGACGACCAACGCAGCACCGGCGCGGCCCAGCAACCTGCGAAGGCCGCCCAGTCGAGGCCCGTCGGGATCTCACCTTGCCGCGCCCCGTGCCTCCGCTGCTGTTGTCTCGTCGACCGTCGCCGTCGAGATCAAGGGCACAACGCATGCCTCTGCTGCCTCGGAGCCGATGGGGACCCCTATTGACGATGCCGTTTCCGAAGCTTCGTCCTCCACGCCCCCCATCTCAGGCGGCAGCGGCGGCCTCCAGGCAGGGCCGCGTCCAGAGGGAAAGCGGACGCACCCGCACAGTCTATCGAGGACCCAGTCGAGGAACCTTTCTGGTCTCTTTGCTGGGTCAATTCCGACTCAGTCGACATTTGCACCTGGGCCTCCTCCCTCGTCGGCGGCGCGCGCTGCGAACACGGGCAATGACACGACCAACTACCGTCTGTCGCGCATCGTCGACGACGATGAGATCAGCATTCGCGACGGCTTCGTGCCGGAGAGAACACTGAGACCGAGGGGTCTGAGCGACTCGAGCATCCGGAGCTCCTTCTTGGACGATGACCCCAACACGACGTCGCCGGCCAAGAATAAAGCCAAGGCGGCGTCGGGAGCTGCATCGCGCGGGGAGGGGCAAGGTCCGTCGCCCATTTCGAGAATCATTACGCCCTCGACACTGGCGCTTCAGGTCAACAGCACCGCTCCTTCCGGCACGCTCCAGTCGCAGAGACAGCAGGCCGCACCGCCGGCCTCTGCTGCCGCGCCGTCCTCGTCCACCTCGTCGTCGTCGTCGTCGTCGTCATCGATGTTTCCCAAGGCGCTGAGCTTCCTCTCGGCAGCAGGCACCGGCGCCACCTTTGGTCTTCCATCGCTAAGGTCAACCTCATCTAGCTCCAACCCCGCCGTCTCGCCCACGGCTTCCTCGACCACTTCCGCGACGGCGCGCGCGGGCACCGCCTCGACATCGTCGTCGTCGCACATCGAGGGCATGCCCAGGGGCGGCAGAATGGCCTTTTGAGACTCCAGTAGAGCGTCTTTCGTTCATTCGTTGTAGTCACTTTATATCCTTTGTTTCGCAATCACATTGGTCGATTGAACTGCTGCTATGTACTGTACAGAACATCTCCATTGACTGGCCCGTCGTAGAGAAAATCCAGGAGTGTGGGTGTCTGCGTGCAATGGTGACATCGCCCACCGAAGCGGTTCAATCAATCAGACGTCAGACGGCTGTCCGTGATTGAGAAAAGAGAAGGAGTAAATACACATGCGAGCCGCGCGGGCGTGCTTTTGACCATTATGACACAAGTCTGGGGGATAGGGGGAGGAGCCGTCCATGGGATACTACACAGTGATTGCTAAATACAGGATTTTGGTTTGGCGGTCCAGTCACAAGGGTTCAATCGATCTCGGTGAATTTTAGAAAAGAGGGCAGCGTCAGAGGTTGGGGTGGGCGCCGACTTCGAAGCGGAAGCTGCCGTCGAAGAAGTCATTGTCGTTGGCGTATGCATCGAGGTGCAGGGCCGAGGACATGAGCCCAAAGGCATAGTCGCCCGCGGCGCCCGCCGTCGTGGCCGACGAGGAGAGCATCGCCGACGAGGGCGTGTTGGCAAAGTCGTCTGCAAATACAATCGAGTGGGCATCGAGGATCTGCGAGGCCGTCAGAGGAGGCGGAGTGGCATCGAGCAGAGACGACAGGGGTGCGCCAGGATTGTGCTGCTGCTGGACAAGCGAGCTGGAATCGTATCGCCCAAAGTGGCCCTGGAGGTGGCGAGAGGGAGGCGTGGGCGGAGCAGAAGGCTGGTGTTGTGTGTTTGCAGCGGGAGCTGATGCGGCGCGCTCAGCGACAATCTGAGCTACTTTTCTCCTGCGGAGCTCGATCCAGACGCTGTACTTGAAAAAGGGAAGCTCTCTCAGCCGTGCGCCGAGCTGCTCGGCGTGGGAAAAGAGCTTGGCGAGGTCGAGGAGCTTGGGCTCGGTAAAGAGCTCGACACAGTCCAGCAGGTGGCTCAGCGCAAAGACGGCCGTGACGACGGTGTAGTGGGGCGCCCACCGGAGCAGCTTCTTGTAGCTCTCGTGGCACACGGCCGTCTCGAGGACATCAGAAGCAGCCTGGATGGACTTGCAGACGAGGTCGCGCTGGCGAGGATCGACGTGCTCGAAGAGCGAGGTGCCTGGCCGGACGTGACGGACAGACGAGTTGCAGAGGTAGAGCTTGACCGAGGCGGCCTGGAGGTAAAGGGAGCCCTGGAAGAAGCTCTCGGCCTGGTAGCCCTTTGCCTGAAAGTGACGGGACCAGTAGAGGAGCCAGTTGCTGAGCGTGGACTCCATCTGGGCAAAGTCGGCGAGCATGCGGTCGTCGATGGCCGACTCCTTTGGCTCGAGGAGGTTGAGGTGGCGCTCGCGGAGCACCATCAGCTCGACGGTCGAGAGGAAGCGGGCGTCGATGGAGCTGCGCAGGTAGTCGGGCAGGTCGAGGAACTCGCGTCCGCCAGCGACGCACGTCTCGTCGACCATGGCGGGATGGCCAGAGCAGTAGCTGATCTGGTGCTCAAAGAGGTAGCAGAAGAACCAGATCCTTGCGCTGCGCGCCAGCTCTCGCTGCTGGTCCAGGCTTCCCTCTGGGGGTGTCTGCGCCCCGTATGGCTTCTCATACCGCCTGCGTTTCTTGCTGGCCGGTGCCCGGCTGCTGCTGCTCGTTGTTGTCGACTCATCAGAGCGCATCGCTTCGGGCGAGGCCGAGTTGCTGCCGGCGGCGGTCGCATGGACGTTGGCTGCAGCATTGCCATTGGCGCTGGCAGTGGCAGTGGCACCAGCGTTGGCCTCGGCGGGGAATTGGGTGCGCTTGACGGCGAGTTTCAGCCGCGCAAAAGCCTTGTCCAGCTCCAGCTCATGGGCCACCGTGACGGCGGTGCGGCAGTGTCGCCAGGCCGTGTCCGAGTCCGAGTAGCTCGAGACGAGGAGGAGGGCCATGACGTCCTCCTTGATGAGCTGCCCACGCTGCCGGTTCAGAATCTTTTCCACATGCAGCTTGGCGCGCTCCCTGCAGGTCAGAAAGGCACCCTTGGCCTGTCCGCCACCGCAGTCGACGCGGCCGCCGACGGAGAGAATCGTGGCAAAGAGAAAGGGGGAGCGGGTCCGGATGGCGTCAAACGTGTCGGCTCGTGGATCGCCGACGACGTCGTGCTGGTCGTCGTCGAGCTTGAAGATGCCGACAAACTGGGGGCAGCCCTGGTAGAAGAGGTCCCAGAGACGCTTGGCCTCGTGCTCCGGGACCAGGCCCTGGCTCACGACGTCGGTCTGCAGCTCCGGCAGCGACTGCTGCTGCTGGTGCTGTTGTAAATGCTGCTGCTGCTGCTGCTGCCGTGGGTGCTGGCTCTCTGCCGTGCTCCAGCGACGCCTGGTTGGCCGCGAAGAGCTGCTTCGGACCGACTGATGCTGAAGCTGCTGCTGCTGCTGCTGCTGCTGCAACGGCGTCGACGAAGCGGCGAGGTGAGGCGGCGGGGCGAGGAGGGGAGGGGCACTGATGGTCGAGATGCTCCTCGGCCTCGTCACTGGCGGCCCCATGCTCATCTCGTCGCGCTTGATCTCGACGAACGAGTCGCACACCTGCGTCTCGGCCTGCTCTTCCTCCTGTTCCTCCCGCCTTTCTTCGCCGCCACTGCTGCTGCTGCTGCTGCTGCTTGTGCTCGGCCGTTCTTCCTGACCCTCGTCCTCCTCTCGAAGCTCGTCCACCCCAGACAGAGACATGCGCTCATCGGCTGGCGGTGAATGCTGCTGCTGGCGCTCGTGCTGGTGTCGCTTCTGCTGCTCCTGGTGCTGCTGCTGTTTGCGTTCGTGTTCGTGTTCGTGCTGATGTGAATGCGATTGCTCTTGCTCTTGCTCTTGCTCTTGCTCTTGCTCTTGCTCTTGCTGGTGCTTCTGCAGCTGCTGCTCCAGCTCTGCCTCTTCGACGGCGGCCTCTGCCAGGTCTCTGAGCCGCTCCATCGGCCGGTCGTGGCGGTCGCTCGTCGAGAGATGGGCGTCGTCGGCGTCGTCTCCCTCGCCCGCCTCGCCTGCATCGCCAGCATCGTCTGCCTCACCCTTGCGCCTCTTGGCCGTGTGGCGAGGCTGCGATGAAGACGGGGAAGAAGGACGGCGGCGACGATGGTGGGGAGGAGGAGGAGGAGATGGCGATGCAAGTGAGCCGTGCGAATCGGCAGCACTCGCAGGGGACCAGCCTGCTGTCGACGAGCGAGCAGCGGGCTGCGGTTGCAGGGGCACGTTGCGACCGTCGCCAGGCCACGCCGGTGGATGCTTCATGTTTGGTCCGGGGTAGCGACTCTGATGAGCGTCCCTCTGCGGCGGCTCGTGCTGCTGCTGCATCTGCGACTGTCCTTGCTGCTGCTGCATTTGCGTCTGTTCTTGCTGCTGCTGCTGCTGCATCTGCATCATGGGAGCAGGTAGCGTCCGCTCGTGGTGCGACCAGCCGTTCTGCATGCTGCTTGTCGCCCGTCCGTGCGTTGCCGCTGCCGCTGCCGTCGAGGATGACTGCTGCTGCTGCTGCTGGCGGCACAGAAGCTCGACCATCGCCTTGAGGCTGCCCATGTCCTCCTTGATGCTCGCCACGTCATCGACGAGGGCGCGGTAGGCCTCGGTGCCCGTCTGTCCGCCATTCTGGGCCTCCTTCGCCGGCTTCTCAAAGACGCACTCGGCCTGTGAGGCACGGCACCGGTTGCACGGCCCGTCCATCGGGCCCTCGCATCGCATCTGGTTTGTTCACTCCCTCTCATTAGCCTAATATACGGGCATATATCGTTGGGCACAACCCACCTTTTGCCGGCGACAGGCGTTGCATGCGCGATGCACCCTCGAGCTGACCTTGAGCCCCTTTCGCAGCGGCGGCCCCGACTGCTCCTGCCCTGTCGCATTCGCCTCGGCCATCATGGCGTGTCCATTGCCGTTGCCGTGGTTGCTGCTGCTGCTGCTCCGGCTGCCGCTCGTACCACCCGCTCCCATTCCTATCCCCGCCGCTGCCCCTGCTCCTGCCCTGTGCCCGTGCCCGCGATGCTCATCGGTATTGTGGCCTGCACGGGTGCTGCTTGTGCTGCTGCCGCTCGTGCTCGTCCCGGCGCCCGCATGGCCTGCCGCAAAGGCCTGGCCATGGCCATGGCCATGGCCATAGCGGCCAAACGCATCCCCGTCGGCGCCATCGCCCTCGTACAGCTTCGTCGACACGGGCGACACCCTGCTCGCGCGCCGGCCTGCGCCCGCATGCCCATTCATCCTTGCCTCTCTCCCTCTCTTTCCCCTGTATCGACCGCTTCTCGGATCGCGCAGGGAGAGGTCTCCTTCCTTTCTCCTTTCTCGCCTGTTTATATTGCCTCGACGGGCAAACAAGAACAAAGGGGGGACCCACGCACAAACGTAGTAGGCTCTTCGCCGCCGCCGCCGCCGCCGCCCGCTGGTAGTGCTGCTAGTGCTGCCACTGCCGCCTGCACGGACGCCCGCCCCGAGCAAGCCGCCTGCGTGTCTGTCGCGCGACTGCGACTCGGCGCCGCGCACAGCAAATGCAAATGCACGGCACGGCACAGCTCAGCTCAGCACAGCTCAGCTCAGAGCGCAGGATAAGAGGCGACCGAGCAACTCAAAACACCCCACTTTGGTCCTTCTTCGGCCTCCCTCTTTCGCCGTAAACGGTGAAAAAAAGGACGTAAAGTGGGGGAGGGACGGTGTTCTTCGCAGCGCTCGTCTACTCTGTCGAGCTCGGCAAAGCAAGAGAGAAAGTGCACACCGCCGAGATGAAGGAGAGAGAGAGAGAGAGGGGAGGTGCTTAGCTTTCTTGATGAGGACGGACGGACGGACGGAGGCTCGTCCGAGGACCCGTGGGCGACGTGACACTGCGGCGTGAGCGAAGTGGAGACTACCCTTTGACTGGCACTCCGCGTCTGCGACGACTCCGAAAGCTGGAGAGAGGAGCCCGGCCGTCGATGCTGAGTGAGTGGGCCAAAAGTTGGAATTGTAGACGAAGGAAGGAAGCCCCGGTCCGAGCGCTCCGAACGGGGCCAGAGGGCAATTTTAGGCTCACAAGACACGCGCAGGGTCTAGCGATGGGGTCGTCGCTTTGACATTGGACTCAAGATCTCATGAGACTAGTTGTGTGGTGAGAGTACAAAGCGAGCGGTGATGTGATGTGCTGTGCGATGGTGCATAACAGTGTGAAAGAAAGGAGTGTGTGGAAGCTACCTCTCTGCAACAAAGACCGTCTCCTCGAGCTGCAGCGACGAAGAAGGGGGGTGAGAAAACTTAGCTAGATGAGCGCTTCTTCTTCATCTGTCTCGCTCGCGGTCTCTCTTAGTCGGTGCTGCCCCAGCGGCAGGAGGCGACAACTCACCAGTCGGACGCGCGTCTCGAGTGCATGTGTCTGGTCGCCCTGGGCCATGACCTGCTCCGACAGCTGCGCAAGTGCGCGCTCAATCGTGCGCAGCGGGCTGCCCTCTTCTTGGCTCGTCTCGTGCGATCCCGGACGGCCCGACAGGGCAGTTGGTGGCCGAGGAGAAGGAGGAGTGGCACTGATCGTCGGCGTTCGAGGCGAGGAGGCCAACTCATCTGGCAGGCTTCTCGTCGCTTCCGCCGACTCAGGCCACATATCGTTCAGTGGCCCCAGACCGACCGTGATGATCGGAGGACGCAGTGAATGGCCACCGCTAGCGTTACCCTGCGCTGGGGGCTCTGGTGCCCAGTCCGAATTGCTCCTGGCGGCGGGCTTGACCACATCGACGAGAGCAGCAAGCTCGATGAGCTGGCTCCAGTCGATGCTCTTTCTCCTTGCTCCTTCGCTCGCCGAAGAGAGGTGCAGCGGTGACCCCTCTCGTCGAAACGCATTGGAAGGGGTCGACGACAACTGCACCTGGGCTTGAGAGCTAGGCGAAAGCGGAGGCGAAGGCGCCGTGTCATCGCCCTCCTGCTCATCTCCCCCTTCTTGTTCATCACGGCCGCCGCTGCCGCTCTCGCTTGCTCCAAGCTGGTGAATGAGCGGCGGCGAAGCAGCGACAACCTCTCGCAAAAACGGCGGTGCAGTTCCAAAGAAAAGATCGCCAAAGAGGATGTGGGCCTGGGCATCGCTCATCGTGTGCAGGTGCCTCGTCCCCGCCGTCATCCATCGAGGCGCGGTGCCTGGCGCTACGGCTGCTGCCGCTGGCCGTGGACTAGGGCTGGGGTTGGGGCTCATCGATGGTGAAGCTTCTGCCTGCGCATGGCTGGACGGGCTGCTCTGCATGTCGGCCGATGTCCGTTCCTTTTCTTTTCCTTTCCCCTTTCTCAGTCCCTGTCCACTGTCGATGCTTTCTTGTCGATGACCCTCGTCTCCTAAGCACTCCTGAACGTGATTCCTAGCTGCAGCCGTGTCGGTCGGTGGAAGCAGGTGGGGCACGCCCTGCTGCCTCGGCGCAAAGTCCCCCCACTTCTCCTCGTTGGCCGTGTCCACTGTCCAGACCTGCCGAGCGCCAGAGGCATCCTTGAACGGCGAGTCCGACAGCGAGGGAGGTGCAGGTGCAGGCGCAGACGCACCCTCGGCAGCAGCAGCAGCCGCAGCAAAGAGGTCAAAGGGTATGCTCGGTCGTTGGTGGCTCGGCGAGTCCTGCGAAAGCAGCGACGGCTTCTCGCTGACCCTCGTCAGCGCCTCCTGGGGTCTCGGTGCCAGGTGATAGGGCCGGCTTCGCCTGTGATGGTGATGTGTGTGCTGCTTTGGCTGCGACTGCTTTGACTTCTGCTTTTCTGGACTGGGCGCAATGTCGAGCAGGGCCGATGACGCGAGTGCGCTCTCGACGTGGTGCGCCAGCTCCGTCGCTGCGACCACCGCCTCGGCGGCCTTGATAGGGCGGCGGCTGATGCTGGTCAGCACCGAGGAGCCCATCGTAGACCGCTTGGCCGCTCTGCTCGTGGGTGTCTCGGCAAAGCTCATGTTGGCAGCGTGCTGCCAGCTGCTCTGCATGCGCGCCATCGGGGACCCAAAGCCAAGGCAGCTCGAGGGCGCTGTGGTCGTTGCACTCGGCGCATAGGGCACCTTGCTCGGCAGGTTCCACACGGCGGAGCGCCAGTCGTCGATGCGGTGGACCGTCTCGTCGTCAATAAAACCGCACGAGTCGTCCTGGCCTTCGACCTCGTCCCCTTCCCCTCCCTGCTCCTCTTTCTCCTCTCCTTCTTCTTGCACTCCTGGCACGAGTCGATTCGCTTGCGTCGCATCTTGCAGCCCTGTTCTCGTCTGCCTTGGCGCGAATGTCAACGACTCAACGCAGTGCACGAAAGAAAAGAACACTCACGGTACGGTGCATGGGCTCAGCTGCGCCCTGATATCGTCCGTCTCCTTCCCCGTCTTCTTCTCTCGCCCGTCTCTTTTCTCTTTCTCTCCCTCCTCCTCCTCCTCTTCTTCCTTCTCCCCCACCTCCTCTCCTCGTCGCTGTCTTTGCACTCGCGGGCTCGTGCTCATACGAGCTGGCCCTGCGCTCGCTGCTCGCGCCTGCCTGCCTCGCCTGCTTGCCGACACGGCGCGTAAGGAGCGCAAGCGCCTCGCTGAGCTTCTCTGCATCGATGCCCGTGTTGCTGCTCGCTGTCTCGTGCTGCTGCTTGCGAAGGACAAAGTTGCCCTGCCTCCTCAGCGACGACGGCCGCCTGCGCATCTCTGGAGACGGTGACATTGACGGTTGCTGGTCAGGCCTCGGCGGCAGTGGCTTCTGCTGCAGTTGGTGCTGTTGCTGCTGGGCCAGCGGAGTCGAAGTGGGCGAGAGATCGAGCGAGGCACTGGCCAGTGGCTCGTCGCTCTCGCGGCCCTGGCTCTGGCTCTCGTGCTCCTGGATGCTGCTCATGGGCCGCGTGCCAAAGAGATCCATCAGCTTTGGCCGCGCTTGGCGGCCGTCCTCCCATGCTGTTGACGCCGACGCCGGTGTTACTGCCAGTGGGTCCCACGGCCCTCGCTCTTCTTCTTCGAACCAGGGAACATCTGTCGTGGCCTGCTGCTGCTGCTGCTGCTGAGTAGCATAGCATGTAAGCAGGGTGAATTTTCACGGTGAAAGGTGACTCAATCCAACTCACGCGAGGAACCGGCGCCGGTCGCTCCTCCTCCTCGGGCCACGCCGTGACGACGGGCGGCGGAAAGAGGGGAATGGGCAGGCGCGCCATCGATCGTCCGTCGTCGAGCTTGAGTGGTGAGCCCTGCGCGCTCGTCTCGGGCATCGGCACATTGTACGGCGCCGACGAAGGCAGGCTGCTGTGTGTGCCGTATGCGTCCTCGGTCGACGACGATGTCAAGTCCTGGATGGGGCTTGCCTGCTGCTGCTCTGATCTTGGCGCAGGTCGAGTGTTCCCTGACATACTTCTGTCGATGGCCATCCTCTGCGCAGCCAGGTCCAGAGCATGCTGCTGCGCCTGCTCGTCCTGGTGCTGGCGGTGATGCAGTCTTGACGGTGGCGGTGGCGGTGGCGGGGGTGTGGGTGAGGCCGTCGTCGCCCGTCGCCCACTGGGGCTCCGCCGTGGCTTGACGGCATCGAGTGCGCGCTGGAACACGCTCCCACCTGCGACAAAGCTCGTGTCTGCTGCGGCGGTTGTTTTTGTTGTTGCTGCCGCTGCTGCTGCTGCTGAGTCGCCACTCGGCATCGAGGCTGCCCGTTGCTGCTGGTGCTGATGCTGCTGCTGGTCCGGAGCCGTCCGTGGTCGCGCCCAAAACCTCGAGGGCCGTCTTGCGGGGCCCGTCTGCATCGACGATGCCGTCTCGTGCTGCTGCTGGACCTCGACAGTTGACGACGATGATGGTGGCGCCATCCACGGCGGAGGCAGTGGCATAGGCAAAGGCAGCGGCAGTGGCAGTGGCAGCTGCTGCGCCTCGCCGTGGCCAATCTGCTCAAAGTCGTCCTGGTACCAGTGCGCGGGTGGGCGTGGGTACCACTGGCCGTCGCACGCCGCCGCCGCCGTCGTCTGCGCCATCGCCGCAGTGCTCGTGTTGACGCCGCCGTACCGTGGTCGCCTCGGAGGACCGGGCTCTTTGAACAGCCGCCGGAGCGCATCGGCGGGCGTCATTCTTCTGGGCGCCAATCGACGCTGCTGCTGCTGCTGCTGTTGTTGTGACTGAGGTGGCTGCTTTGACTGCTGTGAATAATGCTCCTGCTCCTGCTTCTGCTCCTCCTCCTCGCGTCGGACGTCGCTCTTTCTGGGACGCAAGCGCGGCTGGGCTGCACCGTCGATCAGCGGCGTCGCCGTCGCGGAGGATTGCTGAACCTTGTTTGTCCCCTTGAGGATGCTCTGTGGATGGCGCAGTCGCTCCTGCTGCTGTTCTTGCGTTTGATGATCCTGCCTCTGCTGCTGTGCTGCGCCCTGCAAGTCGCTCGTCGGTGCCGAGAGATGCCACTGCTGGGGACTCGCCACGGCGGCGCGCGAGCTGCTGCTGCTCGTCGACAGAACGCGACGACGGTGATGGGGAGGGGGTGCAGCTGGAGCAGTTCCAGCAGCAGAAGGAGGAGGGCGAGTGACGACGGACGGCGCAAACAGCGAGGCGCGCCGCCGTGGCTGTTGGCGAGAATGCTGCGCCTCGTCCGAGGCTGCACGTCGGGCCTCTGTGCTGCGGGCAAAGCGCACCACTCGATCGTTTGGCGGCGGCGGCGGCGCAGGCTGTGGAGGGGACAACAGCAGGCGCAGATCAGCCATCACCCTCCCTCTCCCCTCGCTTTATAGAGGGAAAGAAAGAGACAGGCAGTCAAAGACAAAAAGAGAGGGAGAAAGAGAGAGAGACAAAGACAAAGACAAAGAGACAGAGACAAGAGAACAACGAAGAGGGAAGAAGAAGAAGAAGAGAGGCCGAGTCCCCTTTGTCTGAGTTTCTCCCTGTGCTTTTTCCCATTCGTCGTCGCTGAATGTCCGCTGCTGCCGCTGCCGCTGCTTTTGCTGCCGTGTCGCCGCCCGTCGCTCGTGTTATTATTATTGTTGTTGTTGTGTTGTTCTCTTGTCTGTTTCCACCTCAATCGCCCCGCGCGCAGACCGCGAAGAAGCGACGCGAAGCAAAGCAAGGCGATGAGCAGCAGCGGCAGGGCGTCACTCATCCACTCCCATCTCTTCTTCTGTGAAGTGAATCACGTCGAGGGAAAACACCTTCGAACTCGTCGCCCGCGCACCTGGCAGGAGGGGCGTGGGCCAGCGGCCCGGGGCATCGAGCGCCGCCAGTCAGTCACTCACCCACTCGCCCTCTCGCTCGCACTTTCTCGCACTTTCTCGCACTCTCTCGCACTCTCACACGCAGAGTGTGAAACACACACAGTCATGCTCCCATTCACACGGAATGGACAGAAAGAGGGGTGGAGTAAGGAATGAATGCATGCCATTCGGTAGTCTAGGTGTCCGCTGTGGATGTGTCGCTGTGTCGCTGCTGATAATGACGGAGATTGCTGCTAATTTTGAACCTGCTGCTGCCCACTCAACCGCACTGCAGCATAGCGCAACGCCGACGGACCGACGGACCGACTGCCGACCGATCCTCGGTCGGAGTGCTGAGCTTGTTATGGCGAGGGGGAGATGGGAATAGAGAAGTTGAGGGATCGGCATCACAGGAAGAGAGCTTAGCCTGGCAGATTTCGACTGGCCGCTCCACTGTGAATGCTGCCGTGGATGGGTCCTTGAGCGTGACTAGTTGGTGGTTCGCCTGAATCGTCCCTTGAGTAGTCGTCGTGGGCGATGCTTGTGCCGTAAGAGTACGGTGTGCAGCCCTGAGGCGCCGTGCTGGGGCGACGCATCGCCACGGCCGGTCCACCAATCGGCAAAGGAGCCAAGGGAAGCGCATTGGGGTGTCCAGCTCGCAGGGGCTGTGTTCCAGGGCCGGGCAGGGATGGATGCGCCCGTCGGATTACGCAAGCCAATGGAGGAAGAAGACGGAGCAGCCATCTGGCGGGCGTGGGACGCATAGATGGAGGCTGGCCTGTGCATCGATGCGGGCGCAGCGGGCAGCAGCGACACGGAGCGACGTGGCATGCCGTGCTGGTGGTGGTGTTGAGGGTAGTGGTGTTGATGCTGCTGCTGTTGCTGCTGCTGAAAGTGGTGGACACTGTAAGGCCGTCCCATACCCATACCTACGCTCGGTTCTGGCGTGGACATCGACGAGGTAGGACAGGGCAAGGGGGGACGGACGACGATGGGCCGGGGAATAAAGGGAGCCACAGTGCCCCGCTCGGTGCTCGAAGCAGTCCACCAGGCCAGTGTCTTCCTGCTGCTGCTGGTCGTGGCAGTGGTCGAGCAGGCAGCGTCGTTTGTCCGCTGCGGTGACTCGTGCATGCTGGACGCCGTCGCTTCGCTCTGGGTCTCCAAGCTCGCCTGCGATGCCGAGGCAGATAGCGACAGCGAGCTGCTAGCACTCGACACGATGCTGGGCGAGAGCGAGGGAGATCTATGCAGCTTGTGCTCGCCCTCTGACTGGTGGTGTTGCTGAAAGAGACTGGAAGTGGGCTTGGAAGTCAGCCGCAATGGCGCAAGCGGCGCCTGAGAGATGAAGCCCGTGTCTGGGCCGGCTGAATGCGCCGAAAAAGCAACCTGGGCTGACGCAGGTGCAGAATCTGGATGGAGAGCCGGATGGAAAGACGTCGTATGTGGCGGCGCAGACGATGGCTTTTGTTGCAGCAGCGCAGCCAAGAGGGCCTCGCGCTCCTTTCGGCGTGCAAGTCGCTTACGCTTCTCCTGGCTCATCCGCGCCCGTCCCTTGCGCACCGGCTTGGCCGGGTCCAGCATCGACAGCCCGCCAAGGCCCTCGTGGTCACTGTCGCCAACGCGGCCATGAAAAGGCAGGAGACGATGCTTGGTCATGGCTGTTTTGTTCGCCGCCTCCTCGTTCTCCTCGGAGCTGGGCTCCGAGTGGACCGCATAGAGAGCGACCTCGGTCGCGAGCGTCGCAATGTCAATTTCGACGCCGAGGTCGTTCTGGATCTGTATAGTCGCTGCTTCCGGCAGCAACGAACGGAGGAGGTAGCTGGCCATCTGTCCACTCTCGGCATCGTCCAGCGCCAGGTGCGGCATCTCGCTCGCGGGTGTTGCAGGCATGGACAGCGACAGCCCAATCGGTGGCTCGCGACGTCCACGACAACGGCGGCCACCTTCCCCGAGCAGGACAGACGCAAGCTCCGTCTGCGTAAAAGTGGACAAGGGCATCGCTGTTTCCGCCATTGCTGCGCTCGAATAGACTGTGCCCGTCATCGCGCCAGCAGGAGAGCCAGGGCTAGTGCCTGGGCTCGTCGAGGCGCAAAAGTCCACGTCAATCGTCGGCACGCTCGTTGGCAGGAGGCCACCGCCGCTGCGACTCATTCTCCGCCGCGTCCAGAGCCCCGAGGCCATCCTCGTTATCCGCACCAGGTCGTGATCGTATGCTGTAGAGGGGCTTGTCGGAAGCGACAGTTTGGTCTCACATTTCGGCAGCGATCATCCAAGGTCAGTAGCCAAGCCAAGTCAGAAAATAAGGCTGAGACAGGAGCTCGGCTTGACGGATGTGATATAGGGCACTGTATGATCTGCTACACTATTGTAGCCAACAACAGCTCTAGCTAGCAGCTGTACAATTTGCGTCACCAAAGCCGAGGCCCTGGCTGGGCCGATGTTATCGGGCGGCGCATCTTGAGGCATGCGCGCGGGCGTTGAATTAAGCGCGGTCCGTCGCCCCTTTTTGAACGTTGTTGTCATCACCCTAGCTGGACCTTCCTGGCTGGCTGGGTGGTTTGTCCGGCCAAATCCCCGCTCCATGGCTCCGGCATTTTACAGCCTGAGTGGGAAACCCTACACACGCTG
This sequence comes from Acaromyces ingoldii, assembly GCF_003144295.1. NCBI lineage: Eukaryota > Fungi > Basidiomycota > Exobasidiomycetes > Exobasidiales > Cryptobasidiaceae > Acaromyces > Acaromyces ingoldii. The sequence continues at coordinate 227,260 of NW_020290257.1, read as the reverse complement.
GGCGGAGGAGGGGCCACTTTTTATCCTCTTGCCGCGACAGGCGGGAGGCGCTGCCCTTTTTCTTGATACATAAAAAGGCCTACTCTGAAGTGGGCACTTTGGCCTCTCATCTTCTCTATCTCAGCCTGTTGTGACACTCTGCAACTGCTACTGCCACGATGTCTTCTCACACACTTAGCGACGATTTCAAGGAGCAAGGAGACGCGATGGGCCTCCCCATCGAGATTGTGCGGGCGGCCGAAAAGGGCCACGTCGCCACCGATGAGCGCGGCCATGCGCTCGTGCAGCTCGACGCGGCCCAGGAGGCCCGCCTTCGTCGCAAGATCGACTGGTACGTGGTGCCGCCCATCTCGCTCGTCTACTTTTGGTGCTTCATCGATCGTGCCTCCCTCGGCAATGCCCGTCTGGCACATCTCGAGCAGTCCCTCGGCCTCAAGGGCTACGATTTCAATAGTGAGTGGATGGTTCGGCCATCATTGACAATGCCCAAGTAGAGCCTGATCTCTTCTCTCCTCGCCGCAGTTCTCGCGACCGCATTCTACGTGACCTATCTCCTCTTTGAGATGCCGTCGTCGCTCCTCTGCAAGCGTGTCGGCCCTGGCAAATATCTGCCCTGCTGCGCAGTGGCCTTTGGTCTCCTCACTGTCTCTTTTGCCTTTGTCCAGTCCTTTTCGGCCGCCATCCTCGTGCGTGCCCTTCTGGGTGTGGCTGAGGCGGCGCAGTTTCCCTGCACGGCCTACTATCTCGTGCGTTTTGTTTCTTCTTCTTTGGTCAACTTTACGCTCAGTCGTGCCAGCTGACCGCCGCTTATGTTTTCTTGCTTTGCAGTCCCGCTTCTACCGCCGGTGAGTGCGCGCGCGTCAGTGACTTTTGAGCCCGCGCATTGGCACCTGATGTAGACCCTTTGTTTGAAACAGCGACGAGCTCATGGCGCGCCTGTCCATCTATCTCGCCGGCGCGGCCCTCTCGTCGGCCCTGGGCTCGCTCTTGGCCTCGGCAATCTTGACAATGGACAGCATCGGCACCCTCAAGGGCTGGCGCATGATCTTTCTCGTCGAGGGCCTCGTCACGGTGGGCGTCGGCATCGCCGCCTACTTTCTCGTCACCGACAGCATCCAGAGTGCCCCGTGGCTGACGAAAGAAGAAAAAGCGCTGGCCGAGGCGAGGATCAAGGCTGAAAATGTTGTCAGCACCGAAGTCGTCGAATCGATGCGGCTCACGACGCTGCTGGGCGCCATCTTCAATGTCCCCGTCCTCTTCAACGGCCTCATCCTCCTCTTTACCCAGGTCACCGTTCAGGGCATGGCCGTCTTTCTGCCCTCGATTGTCCGCACCATGTTCCCACACCGCAGCGTCGTCGTCCTCCAGCTGCTCTCGGCGCCCCCGGTCTTTCTCGCCGCCATCAGCACCCTCATGCTGTGCTACCTGGCCCGAAAGACGGGCCAACGCGGCGTCTTTGTCCTCGTCGCTGCCTTCACTTCAGCTACCGGCTTTGCCATCTGGGTTGCAACGGACCACCACCAGGCGCATCTGCGCTACGGCGCCGCCTTTCTCGTCGGCTTCGGCTCCTTTGTCCTGGGCGCTCTCTGCCTGGGATGGACAAGCGCAAACTGCCCCTCGGACACTGCTCGAGCCGGCAGCATCAGCGCCGTCGGCGTCATTGGCAATGTGTGCGTTTTGCTTGTCTGCTTCTCTGTGTCCATCGTCTACCATCTGCTCACCTCTGCCTGCTGAACGCAAACAGCGGCTGCCTCATCTCCGCTTGGACCTACATCCCCAAAGGTGAGCCTATATCCCCTCACCCTTTCTTTTCCCCTCTCTCTCACAAAGTGACACTGACTGCCAGAGCAGACGCGCCCAACTATCGCATTGGCCATGCGATCAATCTCTCGACGATGATCGGCATCATAGCTTCAACGCTTCTCCTCCTCACCTACCTACGCCACCAGAACCACCGCAAGACCAAGGGCGAACTCGACGGCCGCATCCAGGGGCTCCAGGTCGCAGACCAGCAGCTCCTGGGGCACCGTCACCCAGGCTTCAAGTACAGCTATTGAGCATTCCGTAGCAGCAGCCCGAGCTTGTTTTGTACATGGTGGCAGCTACCCCACGCCATATCATGGTCCGTGTATCGTCGATTCAAAGAAGGTTCCTCCAGTGCGGGGAGATGATGTCATTCATGGGTGATGGATCAATCTATTCCGCCCAATTTAGTGTGTTATTTTTCTTCGTTTCTGATCTGTCACTGGCATCGGAAGAAGCCGCATGGAGGCCAAGGCCAAGGCGCATCGTGTGGCGCGCCGAGAGTCGGGTAGGCTCACAGCCAAGGATCTGCGACGACAAGCGACGACGACGAACGACGACGGAGAAGAAGCGCTCGGGAGTCGTGTTGGCCTGCCTTTGGCTTGGCTATGCCCCGCCCTTTGTGCTTGGCGAGCGCAGATGCAAGGACCGTAATTCTCCGTTTTTATTGAGTCCGGCCACGCGTCGCCCAATCTCCGCTGCCTCGGTTCTGCCGCGCTCTCTGGGTTTATTTTTTCCCAGCTCTTATTTTTAACCCTACCCTACCCTTGATATAACCGCAACAGCCAGCCACACGGGCGAGACAAGCGAAAAAAAAAAGAAGGAGAAGTCAATATGCGCGTCGAATCGACGTAAAATAGGCAGAGGATTATTCTATCTGAGCATCGTCTCCGATCGCACGGCCGTCTCTGTACAACAGTACAAATATAGATCGACGCGAAGCAAAGACATCAACAAGCAGCGGCATGAGGAGTTGATTGGCGTCGTGCATGCTGCTGTAGTACTCTTTTTTTCCCTGGTACCATAGCGAGCTAATACATACAAGCTAGACCTAGAAATTGATAGCATGTGGTGAGGTGACGTTGCAGGTCCGATGACATGATAAAAAATCTTAAAAAAAAACAACCCAAAAAAATCTCCCTGCTGATATTGCACGGCACATGCTAGCGCAGGGCAGGGGTCCAACACGGCTGCAGAAAAATTTGTACCCTTGGCGCAGGGCGCGCGCGCGGTCTCGATGGAGGGAGGCGAGGGGGCCAAGCGGGCCTGGGCGGCAGGAGCAGTTTACCAAACCTGCAGTTTTTCAAGAAACTGGCTTCGGAGGGGAGGAACAGGAGAGGCCGTAGAAGAAAAATTCGAAGCAAGGATGTGTGGTAGAGTGTGGTGTGATGTGCATCGGAAGGGGAGATCGGTCTGACCGAAGCTCTTTTTTTTTGGCCTCGGACCTCTTCCGCCTCACTCCGAGTCGGCCCCCTCTTCCTTTCTTTCTTACTCTATCACCACCAATACTACCACTGCCCTCAGCACCCATAGCCGAGAGATGGCGAGAGGGAGCAAGATGGCCAAAACGGCGCTCGTCAGCCTCGTGGCCGCCGCGGCCTTGGCGACGTCGGCCGCAGGAAGGTCGCTGCGGTTCGGCGAGCGGGATACCTTCCAGCACATCGACCGGAGAGACGTCTCGGGCGATGGCTCGACGTTCAATGGCAAGACGTACGACTACATTGTCATCGGTGGCGGGCTCGCTGGCCTGACTGTCGCCTCGCGGCTGTCCGAGGACTCCGACGTGACCGTCGCCGTCATCGAAGCGGGCGCAGACATCTATGGCGCCGACCAGCAAAAGTTCCTCACGCCCTCGGCCAATCTCTACAACACGGCCGTCGGCACACAGTACGACTGGCAGTGGGTCACGGCCAACCAGCCGGGCCTCAACGGGCGCAGCGTGCCATGGCCCAGAGGCAAGGTCCTCGGCGGCAGCTCCTCGATCAATGGCCTGTACATGGTCCGCGCCTCGCAGATCGAGCACGACGCCTGGGGCAACCTCATCGGCGCACCCGAGATCTGGGCGTGGGACAACATGTTCAAGGCGATGAAGAAGTCGGAAAACTTCCAGGCGCCCGGCTCCGACGTGACCGGCGCCGTGTCCAGCCTCAGCTGGAACCAGTCGAGCCACGGCACCAATGGTCCCATCTGGACCGGCTTCCCCGCCGTCGAGTACGACTTTGTCGAGTCGTTCCTCCAGTCGGTGCAGAACCAGGGGACACCGATCTCGAAGGACCCCGATGGGGGCCAGTCCTGGGGCGCCTTCCTGGCCACGTCGGCCATCAACCAAAAGTCGTGGGTCCGCTCAAACGCCCGCAACGGCTACTTGGACGGCACCGACCAGCGCGGCAACATTCACGTCCTCACGGGCAACCAGGCCACCAAGATTCTCACCGATGCCTCGGACCCCAACAATGTCAAGGCCACAGGCGTCCAGTACGCCTCGGGCTCGGGTGCCCAGGTGTACACTGTCAATGCCGCTCGTGAGGTCATTGTCTCTGGCGGCTCCATCAACACGCCTGCGCTGCTCCAGCTCAGCGGCATCGGTGATGCGAACCAGCTCAACAGCCTCAATATTAAGCCTGTCGTCAATCTGCCGGGCGTGGGCCACAACGTGCAGGATCACCTGAGTAGCGCCGTCGTCTTTGGCTTCCAAGGCTCGGCCAAGCAGCCTCCTGGGTCCGTCACGGGCAATGCGGAGACGGACTCGTTTGTCAACTCGGCCATTGCCTATGTCAACTTCACTACCCTCTTTGGCGACTATGCGCAGCAGCTCATCGGCGATCTGCGCGGCAACCTGACCAATGTCATTGCAAGCGCCAAGGTGTCCGACGACGTCAAAAAGGCCTACAACCTCACCTACACTGCGCAGGTCAATGATGTCTTCAACTCGCCCGTCGGCCCGATTGAGCTCCTCCTGGCCGCCATTGGCAACACGGTCCAGGTCCAGGTCGCCCTTCAGCACCCGCTCTCGCGAGGCAGCATCCTCATCACCAGCACCGACCCCTTTACAGGTCCCAAGATCGACCCGGGGTACCTGACCCAGGACATTGACCTGCAACTCCTTCGCGAGGGCTTCAAGCTGGCGCGCACGGTGGGCAACTCCATGAACGACGTCCTCAGCGGAGAGCAGGTCCCTGGCAACAGCGTGTCGACCGACGACGACTGGGACCAATTCATCAAGAACAACGCCGGGACAGAGTACCACCCGTCGTCTTCCTGCTCGATGCTGCCCCGAGCCGATGGCGGTGTCGTTGACAAGAACCTGCTTGTCTATGGCACCACCAACCTCCGCGTCATCGACGCCAGCGTGCCCCCCACGGCCGTCAGCGCCCATCTCATGACGGCCACGTATGGCTTGGCAGAGATTGGCGCAGACATCATCAAGGCCGCTCGCGCCAACCAGCAGTATGCTGGTACGCCCACGCAGCAGCAGAGGGCGGCTGCCTCTGCCTCTGCCTCGGCATCGGCATCTGCTTCCAGCAGCTCGTCAGCCGCACAGTATTCGCAAACCGTCGGCACGGGCAACTCGGGCCGCTCTGGGTCGAGCGCGGCGCCCGCGTCCGTCGTCCTCTCCATGGCTGCCGTTTCGCTGTCTTTTGTCCTCGCATCGACTCTTCTCCTTGTCGCCTAATTTCAAACATCGGCCTCGCAGCAGCATCACTACTACTACTAGCATACAAAGGACAATCACTACCAATCAACAGCTCCGGACAATTTCTTTCTCTGCTCCATTTTTTTCCTTCCACACGCTCTCTCTGTATCCCTCTAGTCTCTCATTCTTCCTGCCGTCGACAAACAATCGATGATGCGTTTGGAAACGTCCATTTTGGAGAACGTTTGCCCAAGCGGGGAGAGCATGTTCCCAGCATCTCACAGACACGTGGGGTCAATTTGCTCGTCCGTGCGCTCATCCTGTGACCCTGATTTGGGAAGCTCGCACACCCTCCACCCAGCGGTGCTTGATCGACCTTGATCGATCAGTGCGTTGACCCTCCCCGAGCCCGGATGCCCGGGCAATCCGCCACGCGAGCGCAACGAGCGCCTGCACTGGGCCTGTCGCTTGGCACTTACTTCTCCCAATTGAGGCGGAATCGTGCGGTTGGTTTCCTGTGTCGCACGTTAACGCAATTCAATTGGGACTCCCCCCTTTCTATTTCTTTTTATTTCTTGTTTTCTTTTGGGTATTTTTATGGCTTTAGTTTCTTCGCAGAAAGGGCCAGAAGAGCGGCGGGCCCCGCATCTTGAGCTTTTCTCGCTTCGGCCAGGCTGAAGTCGTCCGTGACAAGGTTTACAAGGTTTAGAGCTCCTGCCGGGGCACAGTATGTAGGCTTTGCATTGGCCCAAAGACGGGGACCACCTAGGAGAAGAGTTTCAAAACAAGAGCAATGTGGCACAGCACTGAGCACAGACCGCACTTCCCGCCCGCATAGGCTATAGGGCATACCTTCGCATGTGTGTTACATGTGAGGCACTTACTTCTCCCGATCGTGGCAAAGGCTTATTGCGCTACCGTCATACGGCACTTTCACCACAGCCTCTGTGCAGGGTGGCTCGTGCTGGGCCCTTTTGCGTTTCAATAGCAATGTGTTATTTTTTTCTTCCTCTTTTGTAGCACTTCCTTCTCCCAGTCGGCCTCTGCCCTTTCGTCCGGTGATCAGAAGGAAGACAGTCTCCTTCTTCCTCCCTCTCCCACTTTCCCGCTCCTGGCGCCTTGACCCTGCGCCTATATAAAAATCATCGCCCCAGTATGGCGTACCTAATTCCTCCCACCCGCCCACCCTCTTTATTGCACTCACTCGCAGCATATTAACCACCACCTCTTGTGTTCATACCGTCAAAATGACCGTCAGTGCTCAGACTGCACACGCCAACGGCAACGGCACCGCCGTCGACGCCGCCAAATACTCCAAGGAGGTCAACACGGCCCGCGACTACTACAACTCCGATGACGCCGACACGGTAAGGTTTCTACCTTGTTTCGCATCAACAGACAGGCCACTGACGCTTGCTTGCAGTTCTACCACCTCTGCTGGGGCGACGGGAACGGCGACCACATCGTGAGTACCGGCTCTTTCTGACCAATGAAAGGGAGAAAATTCTTACCATTTTTGGCGCCACTCTCGCAGCATGTCGGCCTGTACGCAGAGCCCCAAGAGTCGATTCCTGTCGCGGCGCACCGAACGGTGACGACGATGGCCTCTGCACTTGGCCTCAACTCGTCCATGCGGGTCCTCGACGCTGGAGCGGGCTACGGCGGCAGCGCGCGCGAGCTTGCAAAGACGTACGGCTGCCGCGTCACCTGCCTCAACCTGAGCGACGTTGAGAATGCGAGGAATGTTCGTCTCTGCCGGGAGCGCGGCCTCGACAAGCTCGTTGATGTCGTCGACGGCAGCTACGAAGAGATTCCGTTCGAGGACGACAGCTTCGATGCCGTCTGGAGTGAGTAGCTAGCATCTACAGGGCTGGTTGACATTGTGAATGATGCTGACAAGTGTCACAACAGGCATGGACGCCTTCCTCCACTCCGGTGATCGCCTCAAGGTGAGCCTGAGCAGAAAAATGCGATGCAGTGGGACACACGACTGACAATGTCTGTGTCCATAGGCCCTCAAGGAGATCAAGCGTGTCCTCAAGCCAGGTGGCCAGTTCATCTTCACGGTAAGTGGACGACCATGCTTTCAGGCCCATGCTTGAACCACAAAGCTGATGGAAGAACGGCGACGTAGGATCTGATGGCATCGGACAACCCCAACCCAGCCGTCATGCAGCCAATCCTCGCGCGGCTGCACCTGACGACGCTCGGCTGCCCAGGCTGGTACAAGTCCGAGCTCGAGAAGCTTGGCGGCAAGGTCCAGTACACGGACCACACCGACATGCTCACGAACCACTACCGTCGAGTTGGCGAGGTCCTTCAGGAACGAAGGCACCTGGTGAGTCTTGGCTCGCTGCACTACTTCTTGGCCAGTAACTCTCGTGCTGATGAGGGCGGGAACGTTTAGATGAAGGGAAAGATCAGCGACAAGTACATCGACACTATGAGCGCAGGGCTGGACAAGTGGGTCAGCGGAGGACGCAGCGGCGACCTCGCCTGGGGCATCACCCACTGTCGCTTCTAGTACCTAAGCCCTCATCTGTATCTGAATGTAGCCAGTGCCGTCTCTTGAAAGGACCATTTCTGAATGCAGTGAAGCCTGGGACCCGAGCGAGAAGAAATGACACGTGGCCCTCGGAGCGCGCCTGCAGGCTGGTCTCGCCCGCCGCCCGTCTTAAATTTTTTTGCTCTTTTTTTTTTTTTTTTTTTTTTTTTTTTTCTGGCCCCTTGCCTGGGGAGAGCGAGACAGCCCACGTAGCTTCTTCTTCTTCCATCTACGAAAACCTACCTACACCATCTTAGCACGGCCCTTCTTCCACCCCTCTACACAGCATGAAGGTGAGCCCGAACTGGTCCGAAGAGCCAGTCACGAAGCACGTCAGCTGATCTGGGATCACCGAACACAGCTCTACACCGACAAGGTTTCTGGCGACGAGATGTTCTCGGACGGCTTTGACTTGTGAGTCCTGTTGCTCCTGCTCTTTCTGCTCCTCTGCCCGCCCTCAGAAGCAGCTGATGGGCATTGGTACACAGCAAGGACATTGACGATGTCGTCTACGAGGTCGATGCCGCCAACATTGTCGTCCAGGAGGGCGACGTCGACATTGGAGCCAACCCGAGTGCCGAGGAGCAGCAGGAGGCCCTCGAGAATGGCGGTCAGCAGGTCATCAACATCGTCCACTCGTTCCGCCTCCAGTCGACGACGTTTGACAAGAAGTCTTACCTCACCTACCTCAAGGTGTGTGTTCTGCGTCGTTCTCTCGGGGTCTGTGTGGGGCCAAAGACTGACTGGGCGTTGGAATGTTCAGGGCTACATGAAGGCCATCAAGGCTAAGCTCCAGGCCGAGAACCCAGAGCGGGTCGAGGTGTTCGAGAAGAAGGCCGCCGAGTTCGCAAAGAAGATCGTCGGAAACTTCAAGGACTACGACTTCTACACTGGCGAGTCGGGCGACCCGGAGGGGTGAGTTTCTACCCTGCCCAAGCTTGATTGAAAGGCTTCCTGAGCTGACGAGGATTCCTTACTGCGAACAGAATGGTTGCGCTGCTCAACTACCGCGAGGACGGTGTCACGCCCTACCTCATCTTCTGGAAGGACGGTGTCAAGGAGCAGAAGATCTAACGGGACACACACCGACTGTAAATCAAGGAAAGCAAGGCAAATCCCGAGGATGGCAGGGGGCTACCGCATGAAAAGAAGAGGCCAATCCACCAAATATCCCTACACTCCCAATCTACCGCTCAAAAGGCCAGAACGTAGTAATGTAGACTTCTCCTCTCTCGCCTCTTTCTGTCTTTTGCTTTTCCTTGAGAGGCGCAATTCCGTAGAGTGCTTTCTTCTGTCTCTTTTCAATCTCACATCTTTCTCTGCGACCTCATCACGATGTGCCTTTCTTCATCTTTGACGGGAGATCCGCATCGTCTAGAGGTGAATGTGCGAAGGAAGCCAAGAGTCATTGTAGAGTCAATTCGTGAATCAAAACAACCAAAAGCTTTGTGGCTGGGCGTGCATTGCAGCACGAAGCTGGTGCTCGCGGCCTTCCAATCCCCGATTGGGCCATTTGTCCCTTGTCGGGACTCGACTCTCTGACGAGGCAGCCGCCCAATTCTGCACCGGGATAGATTCATCACAGTGAGAGGGTGAGGAAGTCTTAATGAGGGACAGGAGGAAACGTGGCGCTCCTCGGACGGGAGCTGGGGGCCGTGGAGACACGCACGGTTGCTGTCCGCTTTGGTTCGAACGAAGGATTGGAAAGATGCCTCTGCATATAAAACCCATTCGCCGTCGTGCCTAAAATTTCTTTGCTGACAGTCCGAACCAAACAAATAAGCTGTAGGTCTATCTGGAGGGGGTCTGGAAGGCGTTTCTGCCGGCACTTGTTGAGGACGACGAGACAAGATTTCAATATCTCGAGCGATAGAACAGGTAGATACAGCTAGAAAGGGGAAGAGAGGATAAAAAGGAACTAGCAAGAAGATCGCCGTGGGCGTGCGCTGCTGGCAATCTAGGAAAGTTAAAAAAGTACCGTTCTTCGCCTTCCCGTGTCTCTCCTATTCCTTCCCTATCTCCCGCGCCCACCACCCTCACCGACCTTCCCGAGCTCGAGCTGACAACAAGGTGAGTCTAGCCTCGTTGCGAGACTGGTCGGCGCTCCTCATAGACTGTTCGCTCGTTTGCCATTCTGCCGTCTGTCCTGCCCGCCCTGTGATTTCATTAGCCGAGCCTCAGGGCCGACGAGCTAAACATCGGAGTGGACGGGGAGGGCTCGTGCACGCGCCGCCTCTATTTCCGTCTTGCCACCGACTCTAAAGATTTGCTCGTTGGGCAGGCCTAGAAGTGGCCCAAATTTTTCCCTTCGTTTTCCCCACCTCTATCTTCCAAGGACGCTTTTGCCGATCTTCTCTTCTCCCCTTCCCTCCTCCTCCTCCTCTTTGCCCTCTCTTACGTCGTCTGCCTGATTAGCACCTCGGCGCACACAAGCATCATGTCGCATCTCTCCACCCCTCAGAATGGCGCAGGCGTCAAGGCGTCGCGCACCCGCGGTGCCTCGCACATTGTGAGTGTCCTTCTCAGTGTTCGCACAAGCACCACCTTGCTGACCTGGCTCGCCCTCCGGCAACCTTTGATCGGCACAGGACTTCAAATCGGCCACGACGGGCGTCGCTGCCAAGGCGATGCGCAACGAGCTCAACAAGATGGTGGCTGAGATCGAGGACCCTGTCGCACGCAAGGTGAGCTCCTCTGCCTCCTGCCTCTCTACCAGCAGAGCACGATCCTGACAAGAGACTGGTCCAGGCCTTTGACGCCGAGATGTCGTCCTTCTTCACGCTCTTCAACCGGTATCTGAGCGAGCGGGCAAAGGGCGAGAAGCTGTGCGTTGTTCCTGATTCATTTGAGCGCATACATTTGGGAGATAGCTGATTTCCTTGTCACGACAGTGTCTGGGACAAGGTCAAGGCGCCTGCGCCAGAACAGATCACGCCCTACGACCAGCTCAAGCCAGCGTCGAACACTTCGCTGCTCAACAAGCTTGCCGTTCTCAAGCTCAATGGTGGCCTGGGCACGACGATGGGCTGCACGGGCCCCAAGTCAGTCATCGAGGTCCGTGAGGGCATGACTTTCCTCGACCTCTCTGTGCGTCAGATCGAGCACCTTAACTCGACGTACAACGTCAATGTGCCATTCATCCTCATGAACTCGTTCAACACCGACGACGACACGGCGCGTGTCATCCAAAAGTACGCCAACCACAACGTCGAGATCCTGACGTTCAACCAGTCGCGCTACCCTCGTGTCAACAAGGAGTCGCTCCTGCCCTGCCCACGCAGCGCCACCAGCGACAAGTCCCTCTGGTACCCGCCGGGACACGGCGACCTGTTCGACGCCATGTACAACTCGGGCCTCCTCGACCGACTCATCAACGCAGGAAAGGAGTACGTCTTCGTCTCCAACGTTGACAACCTCGGCGCAGACGTCGACCTGAACATCTACCAGCACATGATTGACACCCAGGCCGAGTTCATCTCGGAGGTGACGGACAAGACAAAGGCCGACGTCAAGGGCGGCACCCTTATTGACTACGAGGGCACGATCCGGCTCCTCGAGATTGCCCAGGTGCCGAGCGAGCACGTCGAGGACTTCAAGAGCGTCAAGAAGTTCAAGATCTTCAACACCAACAACCTCTGGCTGAACCTCCACGCGATCAAGCGCGTCCTGGAAAACGACGAGCTGGACCTCGAGATCATCGTCAACAACAAGTCCCTCGGCTCTGGCGAGGCTGTCATCCAGCTCGAGACGGCTGTGGGCGCGGCCATCAAGCACTTCAAGGGCGCAAAGGGCGTCAACGTTCCGCGGTCGCGCTTCCTTCCCGTTAAGAGCTGCAGCGATCTGCTACTCATCACCTCGGACCTCTACTCGCTCGAGCACGGCAAGCTGTGCAAGGACAAGTCGATCGAGTTCAACACCACGCCCGTCATCAAGCTGGGCCCCCACTTCAGCAAGGTGGCCCAGTTCCAGGCACGGTTCAAGACGGTGCCCAACATGAAGGAGCTCGACCACCTGACCATCTCGGGCAACGTGACCATTGGCAGGAATGTGACGCTGCGGGGCACCGTCATCATCATTGCCGTTGAGGGGTCGAGCATCAACATTCCCGACGGCTCCATCCTCGAGAACAAGCTCTGCTCGGGTTCGTTGATCCTTGTCGACCACTAGACTTGCAGAGCGCCCCTTTTGGTCTTCATATCCTCTTTTTTTTTCAACTACATCTTTGGAGCCTCAACTTTGTCATTGTCTTTTGTGTGAACCGGAGCCGTTCAATTCTGCGAGTATTGGGTCTGCTCTCCTGTAAGCGCGTCGCTTTGTGAGGTCGTCGTCAGAAGGTAGAGAGTGCTCTTTGTCATGCCATGGTGTGAGGGAGGGTTGCGACGTGAGGCTCGAAACCATGGATTACTGCGCTTCTAGCAGCCCAACGCGGAGAAACTAAGGCCGATGCATACGGAACAGGGTCCCTCCTACCTCTGGTCCTCTCTTTTCCCTTATCGAGGGACCCGGTGAGAGAAACGGAGAAATTGGACAATGCTCTTGACATCTTTTGGCCGATAGTCTACGTTCGATCTCCCCGGACAAGAAAAGGAAAACCTTATTCAATGGCGAAGCCGCTCTAGCCTCGTCTAATTGCCGCTTAGCCTCGTCTCGACCGTACCGAAAAAAGGAGAGGGGTCGAGAGAGAGAGAGAAAGAGAGATAGGCTAGATAGGAGCCTGCTTCGAGTCAAGGGCCCTGCTACTCCAAGTCTGTGGCTGGCGATAACGGTCTGCGTAGAGTTAAGCTTTATCGAAGCGTTGGCTTATGCGCTACTTGGTAAGGTTAGATTAGCCTGGATTGGCCATCAAGGCAACGTGACCCGTCAATCTGATCCGACCCAACTGCCGTGTCTGGTCACAAATGAGAGGCAGTGCGACGCTAGTAGTCGCACAGGACGTCTTAGGTGGCAGCCAGAGTTGTTGCTAGTAGTGCAAAAGTAGTGGCCCCTCTTCGTGCAGTGCGGGACGCGCGCTTCTTCTCCTCGCCTTGGGCAGGCAAGAGCTCCGCGGCGAGACGTAATACAAGATCGAAAGTGGCAGCCATGACGATTGATAAAGCCACTCGCCACCCACTCGATGGCCTAGACATCCAAAAGGAGCGAGCAAGCCATCCCCACCTTTCCGTGCGGCGCGGGGTGGATCGAAGAATCGATGGATGCACCCCGCTTTTTCTTGTGGCTCTTCTTCCTCTTTGGCTGTCCACCTCGACTTTCGTCATAGAGGCTAGGCCAAGCGAAAGTCTTGCCAGGGTGAGGGGACGGCTGGCTAGAGGAGAGGCTTGCCGAAAAATAAAATTGTGAATAATAAAATGAAAATTGATCTAAGCCATCCTGCAAAAATAACATTAATACTTAACTAGCGAGGCGCGCGTCATTCAGACAATGCTCGAGCGGTGCACGGCACCGGCCAGGCGCAGACGCAGACTGAAGACTGCCAAGGTGCCCAGAACGTGGGATCTCGCTCGCGTCTCGTGGGTCGTATCGATTTGCTGGTCCGTTTCAAATCTTGCGAGACCCTTGTGTCGGAACAGCCAGCTAGTACCAGCTACTAGTGTAGATCAGAGTCGTTGTGTCAGAACAGTGAGCCTGTTCGGCAAGGAACGATCCTTCCGATGACGGCTGCGCCACTGAAAGACACACTGTAATCGCGGGACTAGACTGGTAGGGTGCGTGGAGCGATGGATGGTGTGATAAGGCTGTTTCGATGATGCGATTGATTGCCCTTGTGAGAGCAGCGTAGGTGCTAGACACAGTTCGGGAGATAGCATATACAGGGTCGGTGGGGGGTTATCTGAGGATACAGATGTCAGAGCGGTTGGCGCCATGCACCATGCATGCACCACCCTCTTTTTTCTTTTTTCCTTAATCCCTTTCTATCTCGAATTAATAAAATTAGAGCGCGGGCTCAGGGTGCTGAAGTGTGTGCGGGCGGGCCGTGCCGTGCGGTCAGCCATCCTGCCTTCTCTCGGCTGGTAGGGAGTGGGAGCGAAGGCGGCTGGCTATCTGAAAGAAAAGGTGCAATAGAGAGCCATCACTTGCACCACTTCCTCCCCATCAACACCAACGAGAACCGCGCCACGGCGACCTACTACTTCTTTTGGTCCAGCCTTTCTGATCTGGCCCGACGCAGCCGCCCGCGTACAAATCGCCACTACTAGCTAGTTTCAGCAGCGGGGGGCGCATTTGCGTGACTCGAGCGCGCGCGCGCGCGCAAACAACGGACTCGTTTGTCCCATACATCACGCCAGAGCCAGCGCCTCGCACCCAGCAATCAGCAACCACACACATCTGAGTCTATTGCCCTTTCTATCTTTAGCAGCACCCCCACCCGCCCTTCCTCATCCTCTATCTTCTTTTAATTCGGACGGAGTAGCAAAAAAGGCGTGCTGCCGCGACTTACCTCGCGTCATCTGCCCTATCGCCAGCCTTGTGCCGTGCACCAGCGATAGAGACGCACACCTACGCAAGGACGCGCTCAAGCCAGGCTGCGGGCGGGCGGGCAACAGCTGCTGCTGAGGCGTGCAACAAATTTGTCAAGGCGACGACGGGTCGAGGTCCGCCTCTTGAGCCCCGCATATAATCACGAGGGCCTGCCTGCTCGCTGGCTCCTCTCCTCGTTCTTCACAACGATAAACGAACGTCTTCACTCGAGTCGGTAGGGAGTAGGACAGACGAGGAATTAAAAGGCGAAAAAGAGACATAGTAGGAACAAGAGGGGCTGGACCACGCCTAGCCTACGCCGCCTATCGTAGCTTGCTCCCCTCCGACTTGTGCTCCTCCGGCGTTAGGAGTTGAGTCGATCGCAGCTAGCAACCGCAGCCGCAGCCGCAGCGTCAGCACCAGCACCGACAGCAGCGCCCCCGACGTCTTCTGAATTGGGCAGGCGCCTTGGCAAGGCAAGCTGAGCCCGCTCACGGACCTCCTCGGCGTATATTCCTTTCTTCCCAAATTTCTTCTCCCTCCCTCTTTTCTTCTTCTTCTCTTTCTTCGCTCCTTCGCATCCCTGCCACTCCCTGCCACTCCCTGCCCCTTCCAGCCCTACTTCATCAAAACAACGCGGCGTTGGGCGCTGATAAGCACGATGGACATCTTCGCTTCTTCTGCCTCCCCCTCCCTCTCTACGGCAACCTCGCCAGGCCCCATCAGCCTGGCTGCGACGCACTACCGCCAGAAGCACCAACGCTACTCGAACGCTTCGTCGCCCAGGATGCAAGACTTTGATGAAGATTGGGACGAGGCCACCGTCTACTTTCCCACCTTTGCGCGTAGAGGCTCACAGCAGGCGCCGCCCAGCCTCGAATCGGGCTTCCTCAGCGGCAATGAGCTGTTTGAGCACGACGACGCCACCGCGAGCGAGGCTCGCTCGTCGCAGAAGAGGCTCAGCACGGCCGACTTGGCCATGATCTGGGACGAGGAGGACAGGGACGACGACCACCGCGACTACGACGAGGAATACGACGATGAAGAGGCCGAAGACGACGACGACGACGACGAGCGAGCATCATCAGAGGGAGACGCCGTGAGGGAGCGACCGTCGGCGCACACATCTCGTCGCACGTCCAACTGCTCTGCCTCGACTGCGGCCACGAGCGTGTCTACCTCGACTATGTCGCCAACGCTTGCCTTTGCGCGTCGCCCGTCCAACTGCGTTGGCTCGCCCCCCAACGCCCAGCTCAGGAGGTCTGGCCAGCCGGCCTCTGCGGCGACTACGACGGCGACCGCACCCACGACTAGCACCCGGATCGTCCCGCCTCTCTCGCCCAGGCAGACGCAGGCGGCACTTCGCCGTGACATCAGCATTCACTCTGCGCTCTCACTCCATGCCGGTGGATCTCTGTCGACGGCGTCGAGCAACAGCAGCGCCATCAGTGGAGGCAATACCGGTCGCTCCGTCAGCCCTCGCAGCGCTCGTTCGACGCCTCCCACCCCTCGCAGCATCACCGAGGACGGGCCTGCCACGGCGGTTGCGACAACTACGACGACAGCGGGAGCAGCAACAGTGACGACGAACAGCAGCCGTGAGACACTCAAAGATGCAGGCAAGCTCCATCGCAGTCCCACGCTGCCCAAGACGAGGCACGACGGCAAAGCCAAAGCAGCACTTGCCAACCCGGCGACGGTGGCCTTTACCGCAGCTGAGCTCATCGCTGGTCGCAAGCGCAGCTCCACCGGTCCGCCTGCCTATGCCTCGTCCTCCACGACTCCCCCCATGATCCGGGCCAAGTCGGACTTGATCGTGGGCCAGCGCCAGCACCGTCCTCGCCAGCCGGCTCAGGCTCAGTCCAACGCACGCGAACCGTCTCCCATCCCGTCGCCGCCAGCCAGACCGAGCGGCCTGACGCCTTCGCCAAGCCGCCCTGCCAAAGCGACGACGACGGTCGAATGGCAAGAGCCTTCGATCCTCCGAAGGCACACCTGCAGCCATCCCCAGCGGGCGTCCAGGGCCATTCACGTTCTCCGTCGGTCCTCCAAGGGTGCAACACCGGTCGACCCGCGACCCTGAATGACCCACCGTCGTTGTCGCTCAATCTCCTTCACTACGCACGCTCTCCGTCCTCTACATCTCTGCAATCATCGTCCTGTTCCGTCACATCTCACTCACAAGAATCGTCTCAATCATCACACACTCACATACACACTTCAATCAAGGCTCTCATCATTCTTCTTCATCTCTACTTCTTTCGCTGTTAATCGGTCTTAACCTTCGTCTCTCCTTGTATGCTAGCTTCTTCCTGGATGAGGACCACCCTCTCTTTCTCCTTCATTTGTATCTCCCACAATTCATCATCTCATCTCATCTCATTGAAGAAGAGTGTGTCCCCAGTCTGAAGCCTGGCCTGACGATGTCCATGAGCGACAAGTCTTCCTCTAGCTTCGGCCGACTGGTGCCTGCCTCCACTGCTGCACGTCCTTTCTTCTGGCAACGACCAGCGACATATGAGCTCGCCTCCCTCGTCGCCCCTCTTTCCACCCTCGCCTGCTTCCCCAGGCGGCAGCCCAGGCGTTTACGACGCCGGCGAGGAAGTCGAGGGTGAAGTCGCGCCTGTGCCTCTGCCCATCGCGCGGCGATGCCCGCCGCCGTTAGCGATCCCGGGCCTCACCTACGAGCGCCACTTTTTCGCGTCGGACGCCCTTGTGGCGGCGCTCCTCGACGGCATCGCCGCCTGTAACTACTTTGATGCGCGCGCTGGGCGGGACCAGGCAGTGCTGTTTCTCGGCCGGCCTGCACTGCCGTCTTCGTCGCCGTCGTCATCGTCGTCATCGGCGCCTGCCTGGCTCAGCACGCTCCTCGACTACACCCGGACGAACCTCGATGCGCGCGTGCCGGGCTATGCCCTCGTCTTTCCGCAGTCGCCAGACGACGACGATGGACAAGGAGGGGCAGAAGGGCGAGGCTGGGACGGGCGGAGCCGGCAGGTGATTCTGAACCTGTACGAAGCGGGTCAGGGGCTCGCGTCGCACATCGACCTGCCGCACCAATTCGACGACGGCATTCTCGTCTGCAGCTTTGGCTCGGGCTGCACGATGCGCTTCAGCCGAGAGAGCAGCGCTGGGGGGGAGCAATGGCAAGAGAAGGGGCAGAATGAAGAGCGGGAGCAGGTGGAGCACGTCTACCTCGAGGACCGCAGTCTCGTCCTGCTCAGCGGCGAGTCGCGGTGGGCGTGGAAGCACGGCATCGAGGCGAGAGACGAGGACCTCGTCGAGGGCGAGGCGGGTGAGGTGGAGAGGATCCGGCGGGGCAAGCGGCTCAGCATCACAGTACGGTGGCTCTTGTCGCACGAAGAGCGGCAGAAGAGGGGAGCACACAAGAGCGACGACGTTGGCGAGGAAGTGCAGAGGGAACAGAGCAGAGTGGCCAGGAGGATCTAGCGGCTGGGAACGCAAGCACATGTATTGATAGACAAGCAAAGAGATTGAACAAGACATCTTTAATTGGCACTCAGAGTAGAGGGCTTGCGCTCAGAGAAGAGAACTGCAATCAGAGAAGAGGGCGGGCACTTTCGGTGGACGTCGAGTCCAGTTGAGACCACGAGGCAGACGAGTGGGAGGCGTCGCTGGTGCCTGACGATGTGTAGAGAGTGGTGTCATCGTCGACGTCGCCATCGTCGACCTGGTAGTCCACCACGACACGCTCCTCGGTCGACGAATGTGGCGCTGGCGTAGTAGCAGGCACGGAGTCACTGCGCTGCTGCTCGACGTCGTCGGTGAGCACGATGCGGTAGCGGTTCACGCCGGCAGGGAAGTTGGCGTACTGCCAGCGGACCGACTCGACGGCCTTGCTGAGCCACTGGCCTCGGCGAAGGCCACGGTGGTTGCTAAAGCCCCTCGCTGCCTTTTCGCCGCACTCGCTCTCGGTTTCGATCTCCTTGTCCGTCTCGGTCTTGCTGTTCTCGGTCTCGGAGGCTGTGCCAACGTCGAGGCCGGCCCTGGACCGGCACCAGCGTCTCATCATGCCGCAACTCGCCGCCTTCCTCCACTTCCTCCTCCTCCTGGCTTTGTGGGAGCACCGAGCGATGGCCCATATGACGAGCAGCAGGAGCGAGACAAAGAACCAGGCGGCCAGGATGGGGTTGGAGCCAAAGAGGCCGACGACGGCGCCGATGATGGCGTTGAACACTTCGACGATGGCCTGCGGCGTGTGGTCGCCGATGTCGTGTACGGTGCCAAGGACGAAGCGTTGGAGCGGCTTCATTGTGACGAGGAAGAAAGCGAGGAGCAGGATGCTGAAGATGATGCGGTGCGGGCGAGAGCGACGGCGCCTACGGCAGCGACGGAGCTGGAAGGCTTCCTCCGCGTCATCGTGGTCGCCATCGCTCATGCGACGATAGTGACGGTGACCGTGCCATGAATGGCGGCCAAAGGAGCGTGGCCCAAAGCGGTGTCCATGGTGATGGCACTGGCACTGGCAGCATGGAGCATTGGTCGGAGCAGACGGCACGGTCGGCTTGTCGTCGCTGCTGCTGTTGCTTTCCTTCTTGTCGCAGTCCGACAAAGTCATCTTGTCAGACTTCTTCTTGCCCTTGGAGCTCGAGGACGAAGTCGAGGAAGAAAGGGTAGGTGAGGGTGGGTAGGGCGGCGAGGGCAGATTGGGGTCCTCGACGCCAAAGGGCTCGGAGAGGATCATTTCTTATACTGCTCCCTTCTTCTCGCCTTTCGTCCTCGTTCTCTTCTGTGGCCGCGTCAGCGTCTCCAAAAAGAGTGTGTATGTATATGAAGCTCAGTTAACCCCGCCGCCGAGACCAAATCGCACGAAACGAGAGCCCAAAAAGTGAAGGGGTAGCAGCACGACAAGACAGCTGGCACGACGGAACCGTAATCGGGAGGGCAGTCAGAGCTCAGCTTTTCCGTCCCACCTCTCTTATTTTATTTTACTTTTTTTCCCCTGTTCCTGTCCTGCGCTGAGTCGCAGTCGCCTGGGCGCGCTCGAGCCATGCGTGCGCGTGGAACTCCTTGCCAAAGTCTTCCCGCTGCTACTACTACTCTACTGCAACTACAACCCTGCTATTACTGCAACTCTACTACTGCCGTAAGTAAGTAAGTGCAGTCCGATGTAACCTATTGCAAAGCCTGCGCCGCTGTCACGGTGGCGGTGTTGCCAGTGTTCCAGAGGCGGGCTGCGCGCTCAGCCTCGTGCTTCGCTTGCCGGAGACCCAACTGGTAGGCATCGTGCACCAAGCTGAAGTCGAGTAATCTGTGCGCAAATGACGCTTGGAACTCGTCATTGGGCTCAATGACTTCGATGTGTGTGCCGTCCGACGAGGACTTGAGCTCGTCGAGCTCGTCGATGAGCTTGGCTGCGATGGGGTCGTCGTCGTCGTCGTCGGCGTGGCTGAAGATGGGAAAGCACGAGACGACGAGGATGCGACGGTGGCCTGCGGCGAGGGGCGCGTGAAGCATGCTCCGCACCCCGCCGTCCATGTATCGCTCCTTTCCCGCGCCCACTGTCACGGGTGGAAAGGCGCCAGGGAGCGCGGTACTCGACGCAATGGCCTTCTGTAGCGACACGCCCGACGCAGCCGTCCAGACCTGTGCCTGGCCCGTCTCGACGTCTGTCGAGGTGATCAGGACCCCGGGCGGCCATGCGTCGCATTGAGCAAAGCTGGCAAAACGAGGGCCCGACACGTACTCGTGCTCCGATATTGTCGGTGTGGACACGGACAGCTGCCCAATGCTTCTGTACTCGGCCTCGGGGTCTGCCGACGTGACTGCCCGCCGACGCGCCTCCGTGAGCTGGGCGATGAGATCTGGCGGTGAGGGCGCAGGTGCCACGGTGGCCACAGTGGAGCTGCTCGCCGTGGCCGCAGGTGCGGGGCCCAAGAGCATGTAGAGGTCGCGGCCCAGCTTGAGCTGTGCGCCCACAATGGCGCCCGCAGAGGTGCCCACGACAAGGTCCGCCTCGGCCAGCTCGACGCCCAGGGATCGCAGACCGGTGACGAGGCCAATCTCCCAGCCCCGCCCGACGGGTCCGCCGCCGCCAAGGACGAGCGCGCGCGTCTGTCCGTCTCCCATGCTTGCCATCATGTCGTCGTTGTCGTTATCGTCGTTGTCGTTGTCGTCGTTGTCGTTGTCGTCGTTGTCGTTGTCGTCGTTGTCGTTGTCGTCGTTGTCGTCGCCGTCGTCTTGCCGCGATTCGCGCACAGCCTGCTCGCGACTAGTTTTCAACGCGCAGGCCGAGGAAAGCCACATTTGCTGCTCTCCACCAGATCTGCCGTCCGATCAAATTTATCAGAAACGCATCACACACACACAACGCAAACAAAGTCGAGCAAACCAGTGTGGATCAAGAAGTAATCATTGCGATTTCATCGTCTTCACCATCATATGTGTAAACAGAGGGGGTAAATAATGAGGGGAAGTGGGCGATGCCGCTTAGTTCTGGGCCTTCTGCTTGTGGAGCTCGGCCTTGGAGTCGTGCTTGGACTCGTCAATCTTGTCTCCGACGGCGTCCTTGGCAGCCTCGGCGCGTGTTCCGAGCGAAGCGTCGGTGTTGCCCTTGGCAATCTCCTTGTTGCCCTCCTGTTGGTTGGTAGTAAGAAGGATGTCAGTGGATGGCTTCGACAAGCAGTCAAGAGGATGTGCTAACCTTGGAGGCAGTGGAGGTAGCCTGCTGGACAGACTCCGAGACGTAGTTGGCGGCGTCCTTGACGGTCTGCATTGTTGCGAGTTAAGGTGTTGGGGTGGGTTTTGTTTGGGTGGAAGAAGCTTTGTTTGGTAGTGGGTGAGGGAAGAGAAGACGGACCGGCGAATAAGTTGTGCTTTATATACCCACACAGGAGCAAGGAAATCGGATCGATGCTGAGCGGAGTCCAAGGGTCGACTACGTGTCCGAGCATCACACACATACACAACATCTGCTCATTAACGTACAGTACGTCTCGTGGCTGTGTGTCTCGATTTGTCCTATTGTCCGGTGCATCGCCGTCGAAACAGTGTCGTCATAGTCGAGGGCGGATGCGCTTCCCACAATGAGACGTGCGCCTGAGCGTACGTGCGCCACGATGCGGTACCATGAGCGAGCCATGCGTCCGTGCGCTTGCCCGCCCAATCCATGCGACGGAGCGTCGTCATAATGTTCTCTTCTCTCTCCAGCAGCCCCCCCCCCCCCCCCCCAGATGTGCGATGAGCGAACCAGCGCCCAGTCAGGGTCCAGGCCTTAACGAGGCAGGGTGCGATCGAGCAGAGGTTGTAGTCAAGTCTTGATTATTTGCTAGCCCCCTTTCTACTTAGAAGACATGGGGCGATGTGGGCCGGGAGTCTGGCCGAGGCCGGTGGTCCTGCCAGGCAGTCCGTTTGATCGATGATGTCACGACCAGCCCTTTGGGTCGACATAATCGCCACGCGGGGTTGGCAGTTTTATATTATTTTTCCCTGGTGGCTTTTAGACTTTTTCCACGTGACGCGGCGCGAGCATTCCCTCCCTGCATGAGGGAAGTGGCCGTCTCGTCGTTGTCGATCTGTTGTTCGCGATTTCGGACCAGGGGACCAAGCTAGGCACGACCTGCCTTGTTGGTCTTGCGGAATGAGTATGCATCGATTTAGGATTTTTATTCGACGGCGTTGCTCCGAGGGAGACGACGCCGCACCAGCGAGAGGCTCGTGGATGCACAAACGCTCTAGCTAGCGCGTGACGGACTCCTTGCGTGCGCTGTTGCTCCAGCGCGCGCGTACGTACGCTTGCCGGTTGTACGGTACGTGTTGGATCATGGAGCGAGGCGAACCCCTGCAGGGAAGCAAATAACGGCGCGCAGCATGTTGTTGATGACCCGAAATAATAGCAATGCTGGACGCGTCGCCGAGCTTCAGCCTGCATTCGGCAGAGACGAGACGGCAACGGCAAGGCAGGCGCGAAGATGGATGGGCCTGTCACCATCACCAGCTGCCACTACTACTACTTCCACCACCACCATCACCACGCTCCCTTCCTGCTCCGTCTCGGCCCTTTTCTCTTTCTCTCCCCCCCCCTCTCTCCGCCCCCTGATCCTTCCCCGGCCCTCATCTCCCACAGGCTTGGCCAGCTGACCGACTCAACTCACACTCCTTTCTCACCCCGGATCGAACAACACTCGTTTTCTTCTACGGTTTTCTCGTTTCTCACCCCTCTCTCGCGATGGTCGGCCTTCGTCGGAGGCTCGC
Organism: Acaromyces ingoldii; assembly: GCF_003144295.1. Lineage (NCBI taxonomy): Eukaryota > Fungi > Basidiomycota > Exobasidiomycetes > Exobasidiales > Cryptobasidiaceae > Acaromyces > Acaromyces ingoldii. The sequence continues at coordinate 204,608 of NW_020290257.1, read as the reverse complement.
GCAGGCCGGTGCAGCCACCCTCTGCGTCCTCGTTGGCTCCTCGCTGGCCACCGTGTCCAAGGGACTCTCGCTGCGGTCCCAGCTGCCCGACATCGCGCATGTAGGTGTTCCATACACCTGGACTTTTTCGCCCGACACGTTTCACTCCACGGGCCAGGCCGTCGTCAACCTGTCGGCAGACGGCCTGCCGGACTGGGCCACGTTTGACGCGAGCCAGCGCACCTTCTCGGGCAACCCCACGGCCGACAATGACGGTGGAGACAGGATCACCGTGAGGGCGACGCAGGACGGGCAGCGGGGCGCATCGGACGCATTCACCCTTCTTGTCATCGATGCGCCCGTGCCCACGGTCAACAAGCCGCTCACATCACAGCTGCCCCAGGCCAGCTCGCTGGGCGGCAGCCACATGCTGCCCGGCGACAAGCTCTTCATCCCCCTCGGCTGGTCCTTTAGCGTCGGCTTCCAGGGCGACACCTTCACCCTGCCCGACGGCAGCAACGTCTACCTGTCTGCCTCGCTCGCCGGCGGGCAGCCGCTGCCGGACTGGCTCATCTGGAGCAGCGACTCGTACACGATGTATGGCGTCGCACCCGACCAGGTCGGCCCCGAGGGCTCCGAGTTTGACTTTGTCCTCACTGGCTCCAACCGCGCTGGCTTTGGCGGCCCCACGACGGCGCTCACCATCGTCGTCGCCACCAACCAAACGCAGGCGCAATCGCAGACGCTGACGCTGGCTCAGCCGCTGCAGAGCGTGAATGCCTCGGTGGGCGAGCCCGTCAGCTACACGATCCCCACGACGGGCCTCAACGTCAGCGGCCAGCAGGCACCCCAGGACGGCAGCGATGCCATCACCGTGTCGGCCAACGTCAGCGACGTCGCCTGGCTGCGCTTCGACGGTAACTCGCACACCCTCGAGGGCACGCCGCCGTACGACCAGTACAAGGATGCCAACTCGACGCAGGCCATCGTCGTGCCCCTCGTCTTTTCGGGCCAGAACGGCAGCCAGTCGCTCCCGGCCAACATCACCGTCAATGTGGCGCCGTTTCCCTTTGTGGCCCAGCAGCTGCCCAACATCTTTGTCGACCCGGGCAAGGCCATCAACCAGTCGCTGGCTGCCTATGTCCGTCCTGACATCCAGCAGTCGTCGTCGTCCCTCAGGATCCTCGCCGTGGCTGGTGGGGCAGCACCAGCGCTGAGCGTGAGCTTCGATCCAGCGAGCGCCTCGTCGTCGCTCCAGTTCGACCCCAAGACGCTGCTGCTCACGGGCTCGCTGCCCAAGGACGTCGAGCGCGTCAAGGTCAACCTCCAGTCGACATCGTCGCAGGGCCAGTCCTCGGCCGCGTCCTTCTACCTCGCCCAGAAGGGCGACAACCCACCCACGACCAAGTCCTCCAACGCGTCTGATGCTGGTGACGGCAATGGTGGTATGAGCCCGCGCGCTCGCATCGCCCTCACGGCGAGCCTGAGTGCCTTTGGCGGCCTCTGCGCGCTCGTTCTTCTCCTCATGTGCTGCCGCAGACACGTGGCCAAGGAGGACCACGACACCCAGGGCAACATCCTCCCCTATGCGGGCGAGCGGACCGTGGGCGGGCGGCGCAGCGGCGGCGGCGGCGATGACGACGACGAGCGCACGCTCACCGACCGCGGGTCGGCCAGGTGGAAGCGCGCGATTGTCGTCTCGGCCAAGAAGAAGGACGTCGAGGCGACGCCGACGACGCTTGCCGACGCGAGCCCGTACATGATGCACGACGAGAAGCTCAGCGAGGGCCATCAGCCGGCGGCGCAGGAGGTGGCGGACCAGCCGACGCAGAACAGGCTCGTGGCCGGCCTCTTTGGCGGTGGCAACAAGAAGCAAGGCGCAGCAGCAGCACGAGCTGCAGGAGCCGCAGGAGCAGGAGCAGCAGTAGGAGCAGCAGCGACCGCAGGCCTGGGCTTGGGCCTCGACCCCAGCGACGACCCCTACGCCCAGTCGGCCGGCCGCGTGCGGCACTCGCGCAGCCGCCAGTCGGTGCGGAGCAGCTGGGAGCAGAGCCTCTTCTACGATGACGCAGAGGACGAGCAGCAGCAGCAGCAGCAGCAGCGCGACGAGCGCAACAGCGTGGCCAGCTCCCAGAGCTTCAAGAGCACTCGCAACGGCACCGGCGCTGGCGGCGGCGGCGGCGGCGGCTTTCTCACGGTGACGGGCCATGACCAGGGGCAGGCAGAGGTGGAGGAGGTGCCACGGAGACGGCCACGGGGTGGCCAGCCGTCGATTCTCCAGTTCCGCCACCGCAACACGCATATCAACGAGAGCCCTGCCTTCCATGCGCCGGGCGTCTTTACGCCTGCGACGGACACCAATGGCAGCCATGCCGGCCACGGAGCCGAGGACGACGCCGATGCCAGCGAGGACTTCCACGACAGCCGGACGGGCCTCAGCAATGCCGGCCACGAGGACGCCCAGATCCTCGAGGCGCGCGTCATGCAGGTCCGCCGCCACTCGCCGATGCAGATGCACGCCAACGACGCAAGCAACCTCACGCGCACCACCAGCCGGACAGCGGACCCGATGAATGTCAATGGCGCATTCGACGACGCCGACGACGAGATCGTTGGCACGTCGGCTCAGCAGGCAAACAACAACCGGAGCAGCACCATGAGCAACCAGTCGCAGCTTCGCGCCATGCAGCCCCACGTCATCTACCCGCAAGAGAGCCCCAACCCGTCCTTTATGGACGGCGCCTCTGTCTCTGGCTTTGATCCACGCGACTCGATGAAGCCCGTCGGCAGGCCAAAGACGCCGCCCGCGCCTGCCGCTGCTGCTGCTGGTGCCTCTTCTTCATCGGGGAGAAGGCAGCAGCAGCACCAGCGCGGCAAGCCCTCGGCCGGTGGCTCGTCGTCGTCGAGCGCTTCTTCAAGACACCTTCCGTGCCCCGACCACGAGGCCGTGCCGGGCCAGCACCTCCGATTCCACATCTACCCTGCGCAGCCTCCACCCATGGCAGGCCCACCTGGCTCGCCGGGCAAGCGATCAGGCGAGGTCGTCCGGTACGGCCTCGTGGTCGACGACCCCCAGCTGCCCCACCTCTCGCTCCAGTGGCCCGACATGATGGCCGACTGGCTCACATTTGACCCGTCTACATTCGAAGCAAGCGGCTGGGTGCCCCACGACTTTGCAAACATGGGCCACATTGTCATTGCCTTGGTCTCGAGCCGCGCCAGACGGACAAGCACCACCGCCGCTGGTGGTAGCAGCAGCCAGGCGGGCCACGCGAGACGGACGAGCACGGACAGCAACGCGACTGTCGTCAACGAGGACGAGGTCAGCGTGTGCGCCAAGGCCAGGCTCGTCTTTGCGGGGCCCAACCAGGCTGCACCTCCGCACGCCTTCTAAAAGACAACACTCGCTCTCTCTCTTTTCTGAAGAACACACACTCTCTTTCTTCTGTTGAGATAAGACTCCGGACACTATAGCCTCACAACAGTACTACTACCACGTTCTCTTTGTCTCTCTCTCCTGCTGTATCTCTAGTCTTTTCTCTCGCTGTTTTCCTTTCCCGCGTAATCGCAGCATCTCAAATCCCGTCTTCCCGCCCACCGGTGTCTTGAACGGTCTTGGGAATTCCAAGCGAATCTCACGGGGCCCCTTCTCTTCTGCTCGACTGGATGGTGCGATCCAACGGTGGAGAATTTTAAGGTTTGTGGCATGCGATGCGCGAGCCAGAATCACGTAAAAAAATAAAAGTAAAAATGGCCCGCCTCTATCTCACTATCTCTCATCTTCTGCCTAGCCTTCTTTTGGCTACAACACACGTACTACTAGCTAGGAAGTCCTCTGTAGCTAGTGTAGTCAGGCCAATTTCATTCGCGCATGCCGGTTCTACTTTAATTTGCGTTGTCAGAGAGACATTCCCGACTCGTCACTTTTTCTCTGTTGTCGTGTTGCCCTCTGATCTCTTTCCTCATGCGCGCGCGCGCCTCGGGCACCGAGTGGCAAACAGGAACGTTCGGTCGCGGCAGAATGAAGAGAGAGAGCGACGACGGAAGCAGGCGGCTCATGCACGTACGCTCGGACCCGTGGCGCATGTGCGGCGAATGCAAGCAGTAATGAAGGAAAGGACATGCAGCGACGATGACAGAGGAAATTAGTCGCGAGGTGGAGAGTGCGCAGAAAAGTGACGAGTCAGATTCAGCGCAGCGCTGCCTGCTGCCTCCTGTGTCCAGTCTCTTTGTGTATGTATGTGTGGCCAGGCTGGAGGGAGGGAGGGAGGGATTGGAAAGGGAGAGAGAGGCAGTGCAGGACTACTGGTGAGATCGCTTTGCGGGATGCCTGCTGCTAAAGTGGCTCGGGAGGCCAACAGCGCAAGATCTTGGATGCGATGCATGATATGTGTCCGCTTGTCGCTCGCTGGGTAAAGCAGGGGCCATTTTACATCTTGAAAGTCTCACCATAAAGGCAACGAAACGCAAAAACCGTCCCTTTTTGGCTTTTAGACTTTGCCGCCCAACCGCATCCGTCGACGTCGTCGTCGCTCGTCGCCGTCGCCGTCGCTGTCGAACAGCCCCAGACTGCTGTTGTTCCTCTTTCGCCTGGCCTCGCTTTTTTTCTTGGAAGGGCGCCCGAAAGGAGAAGCCAAGCAGTGAAGAACAAGACGCTTTTGTGTCTCGGCCCTGTTCTGCTTTCCCCCTTTAGCGAGATCAGAGGCCAGCGACAGAAACCTCGTGCAGTGTGCTCCTATTGTGCCTTGTCCACGGTTATCGAACCGCACCTGTTTTTGTTTGCGAGGCCTGGGCGACGAACACGGGGTGGAACGAGAGATCGATCAAGCACTGGAAGGACAGTGCGGTCGCGACGTGATTGAGACGACTAATAGGTGAGTTCTTGACGTCCTTCCTTTGGCTCTTCCCTCTCTTCGCTCCATCCCCCCTTGCTGATCACGACTTCTTTCGATGGCTCAAGATCACCACGGCTCGATCCACAAGCGGAAACCATCGCGCAGGCCCATCCCTGTCGCCTTTCGCCGCAAGCCGTATTTGGACGCGTTACGACCGCCGCCGCCCGTCTCGCTCGACGAGTTCTTCCCTGCGTCCACAACGACGGAAGAAGAGATAGAGGAGGAAGACGAAGAAGAAGGAGCCTCTTCACGCTTCTCTACGCCCTCACCGACGCCATCCGAGGCGGATCTCGTCCTCAAAGACCGCTTCTCGTCGCTTCGGTTTCCCCCCACCTCACCGTCAAAGCCCCCGCTACTGGACAGAGCGTCAAGCAAGTTTGGCGCAAGAAGGCAGCACCTGTTTGATCGTTTTAAGAGGCCAAAGCTTCCTCCTTCATTTCAAGCCACCCCCGGGATACCGACATCGACGTCGGATCAGTCCAATCTCTGCTCCAGGCTGGAAAGGGCACTTATGCTCGAGCAGCAGTCGCATCCACAGCGGTACCCAAGCAGGAGCATGGACCTGCCACGCTCTACGGCCGCCTCGTCTTCGGGCGCTTCCTCTTCTGCATCGTCGGCTTCCTATCGGCTGGCGCCTCTTCCACCGCGCCACTACAGTCGTCCACTGGCCGGAGAAGGAGGACTAGGGCGCCAGCCCAGGACCTTGAGCCGGCCTCGCCAAGAGGACCCCCGACGGCATTATGAGACTGGCGATGAAGTGAGCGCGCTTGCACCCCAGTCGGGCCAGCCGTATTCGGCGGCGGCTGCGATAGCGCCCTGGACGAGTCCCACGAAGAACAGATCGCCACAGCAGTCGCACAAGGGCCGGTCCAACTCGGAGCAGATTTCGCCGAGCAAGGAGGTTCGCGCAAAGATGGCGTCCCACGCACCGGGCCGTCACGGTGGTTCTGCCTCTGCCTCGTCCTCATCGGCACACCCCCTGTCGATGCGCTCTGACTTGCAGATGGCGCGCTTCGCTGCCGCACGCCTCCCTGCTGCTTTCACGTTGAGCAGCCGGGGCAAACGCATCGAGAAAAAGAGAGAGACAGGGACAGGAAAGACGTCGTTGGATGACGATACATTCAAGTCGCACCTCCACGACGTCGAGACGAGCTTCGACGACCTCGAGTTGACGTCACTGTCTGGCCGCACATCCTCCGACAGCCTTGTGCTCGACTGTTTCGCTCCCGTCGACATGCTTGACCACGGCCTTGGTGCAGGCTTTCCTGCGCCCCCCTCAACGAGACCGTTGCAGGTGGCCCCAAAGAGACAGGCGCTTCGGGAGGTCCGGTCGACGGGCAACCTCCGCAGCGCACACCAAGCGCTGCGAGGGCGACGGCAAAGCCAGCACGACGAAAACGACGATCTGTTTGGAGGACGGAGGGCAGCAGGTGCCGAGGACGGCAAGGCGGCCATGGTGCTTCCGACACGGTCGCCCTTGCGAGAGCGTCGAGCGAAACCGCCGTTGAGCCTTCGGCCCACGCACGGCAATGTCCTCTTGCCCATATCGACAGGGCGCAAGCAAGGGCTCAAGTCTCCTGGAGGCGTTCACTCGCCTCCGCCTTGCCCGCCGCCAACGACGCCGCTGCCGGACCTTCCTCCTACACCGGCGCCAGAGTCGGCGTCAACATTATCGAAGTGGCCTCCTCGCAAGACGTCTGTATCCTCGGTCCATCTGCCAGAGCGGTTACGGTCGGCCTCTATCAGCAAGTCAAGAGAGGCGCCTCAGTACCAGCCCCTAATCTTCCGACACGATGAGACCACGGCCCCCTCCACAGACGACGATGATGACGATGGCGACGACGATGACAACGACGACGACGTTGAGGTCGATGGCGAAGACATCGCATACGGAGGTGAAGAATTCGAGGAGGCATATGGAAGCAGCAGTGGCGGCTGTGACGGCCACCACACGAGCGCCGAGAGCAGCTTCTCATCGCCCACGTCGGTCTCCTCCCCCTTCACGCCCCTCGATGGCGCTGCCTTGCACCGCCGTCGGGGCAGCAGCGGTAGCAAGCGTCGACAGGCGCAGAAGGCGTCGTCGATTTCTAACCCCTTCAGCGCTAATGCGAATGGGTCGATCGTCGCCGCTCTTTCCAAGGCTCTCGACTGGGACGCAGCTCCCCTCGGGACCAAAAATTCCTTCCACAGCACCGTGAACAGCACCGGTAACGCCTTGGGCCTCGACGGCGTGCCTCCTCCTCCCGTCTACTACAGAGGAGAAGAGGAAGAAGGCCAGATCGTGTATGGCTTTGCCATGTGAAGAAGCACTTGAGAATCTAGCACTTGCTCTATAGACGTAGACAATTATCAAAAAAAAAAGCACCAACTATTATCATCACAGCTATGCAAACACTGCACATTCTCCCATCCAATACGCCTTAGACGACGAAGAAGCAATTCTCATTTTGTTTTCCCTTGGTTATAGATACAGCGGCGGGTGAACATCTCCCTTAGTTCTTGGCCTTCTTGGCCGGCCTGCCGTTTGCGGCGCCGTCGGCCTTCTCCTCTGCCTCCTCTGCCTCTTCCTCCTCGTCCTCGTCCTCGTCTTCGTCGTCGTCGATCTCAAGCTCGTCGTCGTCAAAGTCGTCCCCGCTGTATGAAGATTGTCAGCTGCCTGCTTCCCAAGATAGGTTCAAAAGAGGGTAGGACTCACAGAACGCAGGCCTCGCCAGTGTAGAACTCGAGGGCCCTGGGGTAGAGGTCGTTGACGAGCTGGTCGGCAATGCCACCGGCAATCTCGACGTCGTCCGAGTCAAAGAAGCTGCTAAAGAAGCTCCCGGGCTCAAAGTCGTCCTCGATGGAGCCCTTGGTGGGCCGCTTCTTGCACTGGTTCACCTCGTCGCTCTTCCAGTCGATCGCGACCTTCTTTGTCGTCGTGTCGCTCGAGAGCTCAAAGTGGGGCAGCTTGTCCGAGTCCTTTGTCAGCTCAAAGTCCTTGCGGAGCGTCGTGTTGGTGAAGAACTCGTTGGGGGCAAAAACAAACTCGATACCGACGGCGCGGGGATCCTTGGCGTCGCGGTGCAGCTTGATCGTCTGGAGGTGCTCGAGCACGGCCTGGTCCTCCTCGTCGACGTAGCGGAACATGGTGAAGCAGTTGATCAGCGCCGTCGACCAGAACTTGGGAATCGTCGCAGCGAGCTCATCGCGCTGGGCGTAGAGGGGCGTGTAGAGCTCCGTCGAGTACTTGATGATGTCTGCCTCGGCCTGGTCAAAAGCCTCGGTCAGGGCTCCGACCTTCTTGGACGTCTCCTCGTCGAACTCGTTGAAGATCGACTCGGGCAGCTCCTGCTCGATTTCCTTGGTGTCAGCCATGGTAGTGAGAGTGTGGATGGCGGTGAGCTGCGTGGTTGGATGGTAGTGTGCGGATGCGTACGTGGGCTGGTGAGAAGAACGGATGGCTCCAGCGTCCACATCAAAAAAATTCCAAGCCCGCTATGGACACGTGCAGCAGCATTACGTAATCACCAGATTGAGCCTGCAACTTCGTGTTGCACCAGAAGCAGATGTGAGTGGTGAAGGGGCTCAATGAAGAGTCAGAGAATTGCCGTCAATACCATGTCTGCATAATGTGTGCGAAGAGGGTCTGTGTAAGATTACCGTCTTGGTCGTCGACACTTCGTCCCACGTTGTTGCCTTTCCTCAGGGCGTTCGTTGCTTCTACCTTGCGAGCGCATGGCTCATCAGGCTCGCCCAAATCACGCAAGATTGACGTGCTTACCTAATAACTCTGATGCGCCTTGACGGCAACCTTGGGAAACCCCGCTTAGGGGAGGCTAAAGCGCGCTGACGAGGATAGGTACAGAAACAGCAGTTAGGGCTTTGTATTGAAAAACTTGCCAAAGGGATCTCGGTGCCTCTCTTCCAGTGGCACTCCGCGGCAGTGGAGCACAGTGCTTGGGACGCCGGCGGGGCTGTGATGAGGCATTCTTGGCCCGGGCATCAATAGATATATTGATGAAAGCAGGCGGTTCTCGCGGGCTTGGAATCGAGCAGCGGGATGGCGGGAGAACCAGCCGGTTGATACAACAATTATTGTTGCAGCAGAAATTTGCAAGTGCGCCAATGCGGGTGTACCTCTCCCCATCGAGGTGCTGTGTACCTGACACGGACAAGAGAAGGGACCTGGTGGACGAGATTGATAGTGGTCGTCAGGGCCCAAAATCTTTCGTCTCCCCTCTCCATCTCAACACATTCAAGACCATCAAAAAATGACACTCGTTGGACGATTTAGGCGGTCAATGCCCGCCGCGGAACCGACGGCCGAGAGTAGCGGCGATGAGACTTCGCAGGCGTCCGGCGGTATGGTTGCTAATGGATCGGAAACAGAACGGGAGAAGGGCGCTGCGAATCTGGACAAGGCCGAAAAGGGTGATGCGGCATCGGTTGACGTCGTAGCAGCCGAGCAGCAGACTGGCGGAGAAATCACCTACCGGACAATGTCGTGGCAGAAGTGTGCGGCGCGTGAGTTAAAGCCGCCCCCTGACCACGTCAAAAATGACAAGGCTGACTCGCTATTAAAGTGCTGTTTGGCGAGTACGTGTGCTTGGCCATCATGAGCTTTCCATGGGCATTCAAGACGCTCGGCATGGCTGGTGGTATTCTCTCTACGCTCGGACTGGGCTTGTTTGCTTTGTACACCTCATTGACGCGTGAGTTCAGCCTGATGTTGAGTTCATCCGACGTGACGACGCGCTGATCAATGAACAACAAAAACGACATTCAGTGCACAAGTACTGCATGCTGCATCCACATATGCTCAACATTGCCGACTTTGGCTACCAGCTCTTCGGCAAGCACTGGCTTGCCTACGAGCTCACCGCTGCCGCCCTGGTGCTCAACAACACCTTCATCCAGGGTTTGCACACCCTGACCGGCTCCGAGATTCTCAACGTGCTATCCAACCACGGCACCTGCACACTTGTCTTCTCCATCGTCATTATGATTGCCTGCTTTCTCCTCACTCTGCCTAGGAAGATGGAGAATGTCGCCATCATGGGTATCGTCTCTGCTAGTGAGTGTTGCTCGCGAAAATGCTCTTCAGTAATAAGAGGCTGATACGTGAAGAACAGTCTCGATGGGCATCGCACTCCTCACACTACTCATCTTCACGGGCATTCAGGGCAAGAACCCCGTCATAGAAGGCTTTGACGAGCCTGTCAGGATCACCGCGTGGGCGCCCGAGGGGACGACTTTCGTCGACGGTTTCAATGCCTTCCTCAACATCGTGTAAGTGCAGGTATACCTCTCCCACCTTCGAAACTGTCCCCGACTGACGACCAGCACCTCCTCTCAGCTTCACGTGGGTGGGGCAGATCTGTTACCCAACTTTTATAGCGGAAATGAAGGAGCCAGCCGACTTCCCAAAGGCCCTTTACGCCGTCACCGTGATGGAGTTCACCCTCTTTACCCTCGTCGGCATCGTCGTGTATTACTATTTTGGCCAGTACACCGAGGCGCCAGCAGTTGCAACGCTCAAGCCCGTCTTCAAGAAGATCTCTTTCGCCTTTGTCCTCCCAACGACGATCATCATTGGCGTCATCTACGCCGCTGTCGTCGCAAAATACCTTTTCCATCGCTTCACCTTTGGAACGAAGCACTACAACAACCACACCGTCATTGGCTGGGCCACGTGGACGGCCTGCTGCCTGGGAACATGGGTCTTTGGTTGGGTGATTGGAGAAGCGGTACCCTTCTTCTCCGTGCTCCTCAGTCTCATGAGCGCTCTCTTCGATGGGTGGTTCGGTTTCATCTTTTGGTTAGTCTCGAGTTTGTTGCTTTCGAGATCGCAGAATGCAGCTGACTGACTTCACAATAGGGCCGCCGCCTACCGCGAGCTCTACAAGGGTCAACTTTGGGTACGCCAATCGATCTTGCGAAAAGCAGAGACGATCTTCAACATCTTCATCTTCTTCTGCGGCCTCTTCGTCTTCGGCCCGGGGACATATACAAGTGTCGAGGCTATCATCCAGTCCTACGCCACTGGGTCTGTCAAGACCCCCTTCGTAAGTCCCTCATCTGCGTCTTCTCATCTGAGTGAGACAGTAGCGCTCACAGCTGCTTCTTCCATCAGACATGCGCAAATAATGCTGTGTAAGAACCAACGTCTCTCCTTCTTCTTACTGTAGAATAGTGCAAGCGAGTCCACATCTGTGGCGCATTCAAGGGTCTCATTCTTATAGTCGGTTGGCTCAAGCCCTCCACACTTTCCCTTCACCAGCGGGCTCATAGCACAAATGACAAGTTTCTTGCTCGGATATAGGTGCTTCGGGTGATGGCAGTTATCTCGCACAGAGCTGAGATGAATAAAGCATTTCACCGCGCACAGAAGGCCCGGAAGTGAATGGGAGACGTCTTGGCTCTCGCGAATGCTCCATGAGGACGGATGCTGATTGGAAAGGGGGTGCCAGTCTTGTCTCGGCTAAGTCACGAGAAGGAGAGGGTCTGATGGTCAAACAGCTGTGCACATCAGAGGGTGAGGGACGTTCCAAAGACTGATAGAATTTTTTTAGAACTAGTCGGCTTCGAACTGGATCTTTCCAACGCGCGCCTTGCACTAGCTTTCCTCACCTCCACGCCTGCGAGCCTCTCCGTACGGAGATTAAAGTACTTGATCAGCTGTTCCCATCAGCAAGCAGACGGCCTATGTGAGAGGCGCCGAGTCGGCTCATTAGGCAACAGAAGAAGTTAAGTCGGTGCACATACGGGCACGGGATCGCTTTCCTGCCCGAGAGAGAGGCGAGCCCCAAGCCCGATAGTAGTTGATCACCTCGCATCACTTAACGCCGAAAGACAAAGATATAGGAGCGTTGTACCCGCCAGGACGGTGCCTCCTTCGTCCCGAACAATGTCACGAAGAGCCGTCCTTGTCCTTGGAGCTGGAGAGCTGGGGATGGCTGTCCTTCGCGGCCTTTTGAATCATAAGGACATCTTCAAGGTCTCTGTCCTCCTTCGAGCCAGCACAGTCAACAAAGGTCCAGACGGAGACACTCGCCTCGCTGAGCTGAAGTCCCTCGGTATCGAATCATTCATTGCAGGCGACATTCAAGAAGACTCCGATACCTCGCTTGCCTCGACGTTTGCGGAGTTCGACATCGTCGTGGGCTGCACCGGCTTCCTGGGCGGGCCAGGCACGCAAACGAAGCTAGCGCGCTGCGCCATCGAGGCGTCTGACCGCAGGCAGAAGGAATTTCGCTATGTCCCCTGGCAATTCGGCGTCGACTACGACATCCTTTCCCATGGCAAGTCGCTGGGCCTCTTCGACGAGCAGTGCTCCGTCCGAGATCTTCTCCGTTCCACAGCATCCGGCGACCGCCTCAGCTGGACGATAGTCTCGACGGGCATCTTCACTAGTTTTCTCTTTGAAGACGCTTTTGGCGTCGTCGAGCGCCAGCAGGGCGGTGCAGTGGTAATTGTGAGGGCTCTCGGAGACTGGGACGTAGAAATTACCACAACAACGGTCGAGGATATCGGTACATTGACGGCGGCAATCCTCCAGGGCTTTGACGAGAACAGGGATAGGGTCGTTTTTGTGGCTGGCGAGACAATCTCTTATGGACGCCTGGCCGACGTCGTTGAGGGTTACCTAGCTGCAAAGAAGGTGTCCGTCCGACGAGAGCGATGGGACCTCGAGCGGTTGCAAGAAGCACTGAGAGACCAACCGGACGACGCCTTAAAGAAGTATCGTGTCATCTTCGGCGGAAAGGAGGGCATTGCTTGGCCGGCCTCCCAGAACTACAATGTACGAAGAGGGATAAGTGTACAAAACGTATCAGGATGGCTGCAAAAAAAGCAGCCTTTCGCCTGACTTGGCCTTTCTCAAAGACAGCGACAACAGTGTATCTGCGAAACGTTACAAAAGGGAAGCGAGCATCCTCATTGCACTTGCTAATAATGATATCGGACCTTGTCGTGACTCGCCTTCGGGAGTTGGAAACGTGTATCTTGCTCGTCGAGGAGCTTTTTCGTCATGCGTTGGCCAATTGACCAAGGCACGAGGGTCCTCTTGATCTTGCCTAAACCGCCCACAGAAGCTATGCTTGTATCGACCAGCTGCTTTGCGAGGCCTACGTCCCCCGAACGATCTTGGACAAAGCTCCGCGTAACCGCCTGCTCAAGAGTCATTTGTTTCTCCTTCGATTGGCCCTTCAGCCAAGAGAGGAGATCGTTTGCAGTCTCGAGCAGCTTGGGGGGCCATTGATCCAGGACCTGTGATTCCGCCTCGAGGACAAATTTGAGCTCTGTGTACTGCGCCTCGATTGGCAACTGCGTTCGGCAGCCAGCCCTGTAACCCTTTGAATCGAAATCTAGACGATTGAGAATCGCGTGGTAAGAGTCCAAGCATGCCGGCATCTGAGTCCAGCTCAGGTAGTTGAGGTTGTCTTTCTGTCCGTCGCGCGTCTGTACCCAGAGATTAGGGCGGTGTGTCTGGTCGATGAATTTGCGGTTGATTACGTCCATGAATGTCTCGCCGTGCGCGTCTTCCATACCAAGCATCTCCTTTAAGATGCCCAATCTCTGGCATATCTCAAGCATCCACTTGAGCTCGAATGCGAAGCTGTACACCCACAGAATCGTCTGGCCGTACAAATTCCTGGCACGAAAGATGCTGCGGGCTGTGTTTTCGTCATAGAGATCGAAGATCTCGTTGAGGTGCGTAAGTTCCACGCGACGTAGCAGATGCAAAGCCGTCTTGCCTGGTTCGCATTCTTGGACAGCAAGCTGCTGAATGACGGTCCGGTCAAGCCAAGTGTGGAAAGCCCACTTGCGCAAATCGATATACTTTTCACCTTGCACAAAATCGCTCTCCCAGTAGTCGTTATTTCCAACAAGGTGGTGCAAGATGTTCTTGCCATTTGCGTCTCGTGCCAAGAGATCAGCGCCATTGTCGGTCAGGAACTTTATCTCCTCGGGGCGACAATAGTTGGAAAAGCGGACCTTGGCCACGATCCGGAGCAATGGTGTCATGCCTTCGCCATCCGTCTGGTTGATCCATCGTTGCCAAAGGTGGGGCGGTGCCGATTCCTTCAGGGCTTCCAATGCGCCATCCGTGCGGTGCGCAGCCAAGCTGACAGGGTTATTCTGTTCGATCCCTTCGCCACAAATGATCGTTTCTACTTGTTCTTGGTCATCGAGTTCCAGGCGCGTGATGATGCCTCCCCGACCTTTTTCTCCCCTTTTCAGGGCCGCAAGTATTTCCCTGCCACCTTTAAGACCATTTTCGAGGAGCTTCCCTACGCACTGTGAGTAGAAAGGTTAATATAGTCGGTGAGTCCCCTTGCGTATGGAAATCGGAGAGCTCCTCGCCATCGGCTCACCTTCTTCGCCCCGCGCTTCAGGGCAGCAACAAGAATCGAGGGCGAGTCTTTCGCGGAAGAGCTCTGCGGAGGGGGTGCCGCATCGGCGCCCGAGACATCTTTGGCCCACTTTGTTTCGCGTTCTCCGTTGATTGCTGAGAGCAAGCCGGGGTAGTCGGAGTATGTGAGAGGAGTCTCCTTTTTAGCCACTTCAGTGACAGGCAGAAATTTCTCGGCCGCATGGCCGAGGTAGATGTCTGCCCCTTTGTTGATCTCGAAGACGTCGAGTAGCGCTGTCCAATTGTCCTTTAGAAGCGCGCGAGTGACCCAATACTGCTCTCCAAGAAATTCTGGTGCGTGCATCCATGAGCTTAGCAAATATCGTCCATCACTGCAAGCTGCCATCTATACTCACCTCGGTCCGTTCTCCAGAGGTCATCGAGAAGATCCTCTCGACCTTCTTCCTCCAGACGGCGCAACAAGTACAAAAATGGTTGATGGAATTTGGTTATATCTATTTTGCTGGTGACGGAGCTCTAATGAGCGAAGACATGCATGTTAGAAGACGAAAGCATTTTGCTCACCCGATCAGAGGCTTCGGAAGCTTGCCTTGTCCGTTCCCGCCTAAACCCTTCTCGTCGTCGGAATTGTCTTTCTTCTTTTCCTTATATTCATTGTCGACAGCGTCATGATCATCCTCGCCGTCATCGTAGTCGTCGTCAGTGTCCGAGTCTGGACAGCAAATTCTGAGTCAGTTATTCTCACCTATTAGCAAGATTGGCAACTTTGCTCACCATCGTCTTCAGCAATCTGGACGTGCGGCTTTTGAATGGCGGCCTCCGCTTTACTCCTCTCCTCGGGCGTAACGTATTGCATCCTTGTGCTTTTGGCCAATTCTAAAGCCGCGTTGTACTGGCCCCTCTGCACAGCAAAAGTGAGGATATTGAGCTCTTGAGGATACTGATGGTATCCATTTTCGACAACACCCGTGTAGTCTAGAACTTGAATGGAAGCATCCAGGATCTCTTCAAGTCCTCTCGCGGCGTCCTCAAGGCGAGTGAGCGCACGAATGGTTTTGCAATCGCCTTCCCAAGCGGCTTGAACTAGACGCGAGTAAAGACCATTGAGTCGTACTGGCTCAAAGGAAGGTCTGAATCTGCTACTGTCACGAGTGAATTTGATGGTGGGTTTCTTGGTCTTGAGCTCGGTCCATAGCTTGTCATTCTGCAGTTTGCGGACCTCAGCGGGCCTTGGGCTCTGAAAATCCATCCACTCCTTGCCGCTCCCCCATTCCTCTTCAGACGAGATGCTGAGCTTGCGCTTCTTCGTTTCGGCGCTCTGCTGTTGCCGATCCGAAGGCGGAAGGTCTTTCACGATCTCGCCGAATGTCTTGGCCTCCCTTCGTCTCAGCTCTACTGCAAGGTCTGAGTAATAAATCTGTATCGATGACAGAACCTCTGCGTGGTGCTTTTTATACTCTTCCCTTCCTGAATCTGCGCGCGTCGGATTGCGACTCTTGTGCCACTCAGCCTTGAGGGTTAGGTAACGATGCGTTGCGGTCCAATAATCTTCCCAATTGTCGAAGTCGCTCATTTTCGCAGCTTTCTTGTCGATCTCCTGCTGTTGCTGCTTCTCAAGGTCCTCATTCTCCTCTTCACGGCAGACGCCGCTCGGCACCGAGCCCAATGCCAATGAAGCCTTATTAGAAATCCGCTCAGCTGCATCGAGCAATGTAAGTTTCTGCCGAAATGTGCTATAATCTTCGTGGAATGACTGTTGGGTGCCGAGGAGTCGTGGAACAGCCTGCTTGCCGTAGAGGAGAAGCTTCCAGACGTTGTTCATAGCTGCCATCGATGCTTCCAGAGGCTGGGTGGCGCGCGGGCTCCATAGCTCGCGCTCATCCTGCAGCTCACTCATGCGGTAGTCACGCTTTTGCGTCGCGAATATCAGTTTCCGAGTACCGAGCATGATCACAATCGTGGCCTTACCTTTGGAATTGCGCAGAAATCCTCTCGATCCTGGAGCGTGGTGCAAGGATGAGCACCAAGCTTGACGAGGAAAGCCGCAACTCCGTATTGAGAGGTAGCACATGCAATCGTGAGAGCACTGGCGAGACCTTTGCTGCCGTAGTACGTTCTCCTGTCCTGAGCAGCGTTTCTTCTCTGTCAGAGCGGACGATGGTTGTACATTGCTGACGCAAAGCAACACTTACCGCAGCTGAGATAGGAAAATTGACGATCTTCTTTGCCCCGACAGGGTCGCCTTGAAGCAGGGCTACAATCAAGCGGGTCCGACGAGAGGTCACGTAGGTGTGCAAAGGCGTGTGAATGTCTTCTAGATCAGAGACATCGGCCTTGAAGATCTGGTTGCACGTTGCACCTGCTGTTAGCAGTGCTTTGATGACCTCAACGGCAGTGCTGTCGTCACTAATCAGTAGGGCTGCAGAGATGGGCGCCATCCTTTTGCAATTCTTCCTCGGGCTTGCTCCAGCGTTCAAGAGAAGCTTCACGCACTCCGTCGAGCCTGCAATGATAGCAAAGAACAGCGCCGAAAGCTCAGCGTCCCATGCGACAAAGTTGACTTCGAGCACATCCGGAGGCGCATCTTCTGCCTTGTCGACAGCCCCCTCTTCTTGTGGGTCTGCAACCACGACAGCATCGAGATCCTCGTCGGTCTTGTCAGTTTTGGCGTCGCGGTCGTCCTTCTTGGCTTGCTGGCCAAGGTTTTCGGCTTGCTTTGCGTTAATCATGCTGCGGTCCAGCATGGCCTTGACGAGCTCCGCATTCGCATTCTGAGATGCAAGCATAAGACAATTGCGGCCGTCGACGAGTCGAGCGGTCATACGAGCGCCACGGTCTAGTAAGAGAAGAGCCAAGTCGGTCTGGCCTGTTATTATGGCCATATGCAAGGGCGAGCGGCCGGCGTGATCTCTTTGATACAGAAGTTGCTTGACCGGGTCGATCAGCCTCTTCCTCTCATTCGGGTCAGAGGCGGTGGCATCAAGAAAGTCCGAGATAGACTTGAGGTCACCTTGAACAACAAGCCGCATCAGAGCCTCGGTTCGGCTGAGATAGGCGAGCTCCGTCCAGTCGGTGTCCGTAATGGGATGGTAGGAGCTGCTCATGAGCTGCTTGCCGGGGTCATCGACCATGAAGGCGATACGGCCATTGACAAAGTCAACAAACTTTGTCTCGCAGAGCTCCCGTTCCTCGTCCGTCTTGGGAGTGGGGCAGAGCCCACAGAGGTCCTCCATGACATCCTTGATTTCGAGGGCGAAGAAGCAAGGGTGACGGTGAAGTCCGAAGTAATCTTTACTTTTGGGATTAAACTTGCTGTTGAGCAGCACGTCATCCCTGAAGAGCTCCTTGCGAACCCTACCGGCATCCCAATTGGGTCCGTATGGCACCGTCAGACTCATGATGTCGTAATCGGACTGGTGAGCCCATTCTCCTCGCTTGGGCGTCTTGGTCTTGATGTCACCCCTGACGATTTTCTTGCTACGATTCCTTCGCTCCTGCCACGTCAAGTCGGGCCTCTGTCTGAGCTTGCGCTTCTTGTCCAGGTAATTCTCTCGAGCCTCTGTCGTCGAAAGCTTCTCCAAGACCAGTAGACGAGCGAGGCCTTGAATGGTTCCAACGGCGCGCTCATAAATGCTTGGATCAATAAGCTTGCGATCGAGCGATGGGTAGTACACTTCGAAGGACCGGTCGGCGTACTTGGCAAGGCGAGTCTCGTACGTTGTCGATCGCCTGGTGATATCAATGGCGTTGCTCTGAGTAACGAGAGAGACCAGGGCGCGCGGAGCTGCCCAAACACGCTGACCGTCGAAGCCAACGCAAGCACAGTCGACGTCGAATCCGTGGAGGATCTCGGCAGGCGACCGATATAGCCGTAGCACAATCTGTATCGTACGGTTGGGGTACTGGCTGACGATGGAGATCGTGTTCTTCGTGCGGATGTACAGGATGTCCTTGGGGATGGCGTCTGCAATACGCTGCGCCAGACGCTCGATCCTCGCCTCGGCTGTCTTGCTGTCGCCTCGTCCACCGTCATAAAGGAAAACATCGATGTCGGACGAGCTGTGCAGATCCGACTCGTGGTAGTATTTGCGAAGACCACGGCAAGTCTTTGCCAGCTCTTGATCCTTGTTGAGTAAGGGTGTCAAGCAGGTCAAAACGGCACCTCCAGCAATGAAGACACCGTCCCAATCTTCCGGGTGCATGCAGGAGAAGGCCATCTCGGTGAAGATGTTAAATCGTGCCTTAAACGTGTCAAGGTCTACGACCGCGCAACTGCCATGCTGACGTCTGAGACGATTGGGAAGTGGAAGGATGTAGTTCTCGTCCGTTGTCGTTGCGTCCTGACGAGGTCCACCAGGCTCTTCGGGCTTCTTTTTTCCCTCTTCGTAGTTCTTTTCCTCCGCATCGGCGGCCACTTTTCTGGATCTCGTCTTAAAGACGCTGCCATTCTGCGTCTTCTCGCCGTGCACGTTGATCAGGCCGACGTGAGGGTCAGTGATGGCTTTAGCGTTACGCTCTTTGGCGTACAGAGCTCGCAGAGCGAGATCGTGCTGAGCGAATGGTGAGCATGTGCAACGCACACATAGATCTTGTCTTTCTACTTACCTCCAGGCAAGGCTGCAGAGCCGCTGCGACATCGTCTCGAGGGCAGATGGTGGCTTCGTCAGGAAAAATGAGGGAGGAGAGCCTGTCCAGAAAGGCGGCGCCTTCTACCGTCTGCTGCTGAGTCGACGACATGATGGAAGTAGTTGTTGGCAAACAATGTCAGTCTGTCGCCCCCCTCATCAAGAATTGGCTCTCGATCAAAAAGCAGTCTAACAAAGGAAGGCGATGTATATCTTCGGACCTCGCGGTCGCTGCATCTGTTTTAGCTCAGTAGGAAAGCCAAAACGGGATTGATCAATAGAGCTCGCAGGCTCCTGGCCCCGCCTTGGTAACTAACGCTAATTCTGGTAGCGACACAGCCTTCTCCATGCGGTCTTCTCCTTAGTAGGTAGATTGCCAATGTCCTGCTCTTCCAAGGGCAGGCAGAGGTGACTGTGGTGATCCAGGCAAGAAAGAGTGATCAAGAGCTCGGGGCGTCAGATAGGCTGGCCACGTGCTCTGAAACTCAGCTTGCCTCCACAAGCCTCTTTAGGCCCCCGTACAGGCTCGTCACCTCACTCTTCAAAGCTATCACAGTCAGAGAGTGAGCGTCATCTAGCATCATGGCATCCATCCGCAACGACGACGGCACCGTCAATCTCGAGGGTGTCTCGCGCCACGTCGAGCATCTCAAAGGGTGAGTAGCTCGATCTGTTGATGGCGATAACGGGTGGCGTCCAGACGCTGAGCTTTGTTATCGGATCAGCAAGTACGCTCAGAACGCAAAGAACTACGAGGCCAACACCGGCAAGAAGATGTCCTTCAAGGGCGCCGAGGACGTCGGAGCAGCTTCGGGTACACAGGGAGAGAGCGCTGGCGAACAAGGGCCAGAAGTCGCATCGCAGACGGAGTCGAAGAGCCAAGAGCAATGATTAGTCGCATGGTACCCAAATTTCATAGCTATAGGTCGATGAATGGTTCATTTTCTCAGTCACGCTGCAACATCCGTTTGAGTAGCATTTACTTTTCATTTCATTTCAGCTCAGCAACAGCAAGAGGAGAGAGTGACGAGGACTGAGAATTTAGTAGTTGTCCTGGTTGCCACCGCCGTAGCCACCGCTGCCTTGGTTGCCGCTGCCGTAGCTGTCGTTGCCGCCCTGGTTTCCGCTACCGAAGCCACCGCCGCCACCCTGCTGGTTGCCGCTGCCGTAGCTGTCGCTGTCAGAGGAGCCGAACTGGCCACCACCGGAGCCACCCCGCTGGTTGCCGCTCGAGTACGAGTCGCCCTGGTTGTTGCCGCCGAAGCCACCCGAGCTGGTGCTGTCGTTGCCGCCGAAGCCACCGCCGGAGCCAGAGTTGCCGCCTCCGTACGAGTCATCGTTGTTGCGGCCACCGCTGCCGCCGAAGCCGCCGCCGGAGCCAGAGTTGCCTCCGCTGCCGTACGAGTCGTTGCCCGAGTTGCCTCCGCTACCGTAGGAGTCGTTGCCCGAGTTGCCTCCGCTGCCGTAGGAGTCGCTGCCCGAGTTGCCTCCGCTGCCGAACTGTCACAGTGAAGTCAGTATCATAGCAAAGTGGGACGAGGGCCGACATGTCACTTAC
Organism: Acaromyces ingoldii; assembly: GCF_003144295.1. Classification (NCBI taxonomy): domain Eukaryota; kingdom Fungi; phylum Basidiomycota; class Exobasidiomycetes; order Exobasidiales; family Cryptobasidiaceae; genus Acaromyces; species Acaromyces ingoldii. Next base: position 184,196 of record NW_020290257.1, on the reverse strand, counting down.
GCCTCCGCTACCGCTGTTGTTGTTGTCATTGTTGTTGTTGTTGCCGCCGCCGCCGAACTTGTTCAGCATGTCGCGACCCTGGTCCGACGAGGCGAACTCCTTAGCCTTGTTGATCATGTTATCCATGGTGGGCAAGATTTGATGTGGGTGGGGTGTTCGTGAAATGTGTTCGTGAACGGGGTGTGGGTGAGAGGTAAGGACAGCGCAGGCGCTAGCTTATATGTCTTTTTGCTCCACCCCGGTCCTGGTTCCGCGCCCAGCACACACGTCTAGCAAGTACTCTGCATCGCTGGCAGGGCGAAGATGTGCAATGCAGTGCAGTGTGGTAGTATTGCGACGGGCATGGCATACATGGCCTGGCCCATGCACGGGCGCTAGTGTGTGCCCGCCATGTCATCGTGCGCTTGTTCCCGAACAAGGAACGTGCTTTTTACCTAAGTGGTATAATGGGATAGCTCGACTATCACGATTATCAGCACTGCATCAGCATACGACGCAGCTTCTCTATTCCAATTGCGTGGCAACACAGCCTTTGTTCTGTCTCATGGCTGCCGAAGCGAGGGAGGAAGATGTGCTCGCTTCAAGGATGCCCGTGCGAGGGACATGAATATTAAGGCTGTTGCTGCCCGAGGCACAAACGCCAGAGGGCACGCACGGCAGTCTGGCCGCTCCACTCTCGCTAAACAAAATTCTCGCAGCGGGGGGCTCGAATTCAATTGTATCAAGGTTGGACTGTAATCAAACATGAAGTCATAAGATGGCAAGCCACATTGGCGCACAATTATTGCAATAGCGTACGTAGTCCAGGAATGATAACGATAGAGGAGGAGAGTCTGGACTGGTTTGTGCACGACGGTCCCCGTTTCGCCACATTCACATGCCGGGAAAGGGGCATCGAGAAGCACCGCCCATAGGGTAGCTAGTCACGAGTCCCACAGAGGACAACACGGCATTTGAGTGGTATCCGAACCTCCGTCCAGTCTCCCTCGCAAGGAGATCCGGCATGATATCTTCTTGCCACCGCAAATCAATTCACAATGCCCGAGTGCGTCGAGATCGTAGCAGGTGGCTTGGCTCGGTGATGGAACAGACGCCTTCAATTGCAGTGGCGGTGTTGCAACAACACTGATTGACACCCAAGAGTCTTGCGTGAAAGGAAGAGCAGCAAGATTTCTGTGTGGCTCCTCTTGCTTCTCATCAGGCCTGTTATCGGCCTTTGCTCTTCTCCTTGTCTCCATAGAAAGCCATCGAAAGAGCTGCCCGGCGGCTGGTGCGAAGCGATCGTGGAGCTTAGTGACACAAAGTCTGTCATTTTACAAGTTCATCACGTGCAAATATTTTGGCTTTCCTTCCCCAAACTCATCGATGCCTCGTCAATGCGCTGAGCAGCGATCATCACGACGAGAACGACGACGCCGCCACAGCGACAATCCACGAGGCTAAGGTCGAGATCAAGGTCGAGCAAGGATGAGTGCACAGGCTGAGTCACGGCAGCAGAGCCGGATGCTCTTTGTCAAGAATCTCAACTACACCGTGTCTGGTGAGTGTTCCTCTGTGTGCCCCTTTCGCTCCTTGTACGGCCTGGGTTCTGACCCTGCTGTCCTGCCCATTGTTCAGGCTCGGACCTGTATGAGCTGTTTGGGCGATACGGGGCCATTCGTCAGATCAGGCTGGGCGATGGGCCCAAGACAAAGGGGACGGCATTTGTCGTGTATGAAGAGATCTCGGACGCGAAGAGCGCACTGGAGCATCTGAACGGCTTCCACTTGCAGGAGCGTTACATCGTCGGTGAGTAGCTTGCATATGTCCACACCCGAAAGTGAATGCGAGCTGACTGAGTTTGAGAGCAGTGCTGTACCACATGCCGTCGAGGATGGCCGCCAAGGCCGATCTAGCAAGACGAGAGGCTGAGCTGCAGGCGCTCAAGGCACAGCATGATATCAAGGACGAATGAAAGTAGACATAACATGTATCTTTAGGCGACCTGCCTACCCTTGTCGGGCAAGGATAGCGAGCAGCACTGTACAGTATACCAATGTAATCTGATCAAGCTCAGAGGCAGATTCCATCATACGAATTTCACAGATCAGATCAAATAGTGATCAGGTATGACATTGGGAGGGACGTTCAAGTCTGCTACATGACTGTCGAGGCTAGGAGCAATGACTTAGTAGCGGCCCTCGAGCTGCTGGGAACCCTCGTCGATGGCGTGCCTCTTGGCCTTCTCCCTGTCGATGTAGTCGAGGCCCTTGGTCTCAGCGAGCTTGTCGACCTCGGCACCAACGAGTCCGGCGAAGATCTCCTTGGCCATCGAGTGGTTGGCAGGCTTGCCCTCGCGACGCTCGTGGTCCTCGTACTGTCCTCGGGAGCTATCAGTGATTGCTCTAGGTGTGAGCAAGACTTAGAAACTCACAGCCTTCATGGCCTCAAAGGCAGCAGCACCTCCGATCAGCTCGTGGGAGAACTTGCCCTCGTGCTGGCCTCCGTAGACCTCCTGGTGCGACTCGTGGCTGAAGAAACCCATGATGTGTAGGTGTTGTGTATCAAGTGCTGGTGTTGGCGATTGATGATGAGAGGGAGAAGTGAGCGCTGGGGATTCTCGCGCGCTTATATATGCCTTCTTGGGGACATTGCAGATTATTGATAGCTCTATTTTACAGCTAAGCGAGGGAGGACCGGGGAGGGCTAGGTCCTGTACGGCAATGGGCATGTGCTGTGTCACATACACTGCCACGTAGCTCTACCTCTTTTTGCAATCAAAGCACCGCACCACACTACAATTTTGGTGGCTCGAGCCCTCTTGCATGTGGCTCCTCCCGTTTCGAGCCCAATCCGACGGAGAATAGCCAAAAACAACCTCGCTGCTCCATCGACGTCTCAGCTCAGCACATTGCACGCAATTTGCGACTAGCTTGGAAACGAGTGGAGCCGCGACATGCGACTGGAGAGGTGATGTCAAAATGCAGTCTGTTTGTTTCATCAAAGGGGAAGAGCACAATAGTACTAGCCAGGAAGGTGGGAAACGCTCGCTTTTCAAATTGGCGATTCGTGCAGGCCGGCGGGGCGCTGAAGCTCTAATCGTCCCTCTTTCCCTCGAGAGCCGCCGGGAGTTTCGCCTCGCGGCCGTCCGGCAAAAAAGCTAAGAACACGTGTATCACGGCCCCGACTCGATTCGAGACCAACACTATTCAGGCGAACAAACACAGCCCCGGCTTTAGATTTTTGTCGCGCCTGGACTCTCAATCTATCCGCCGCTCAGGCTGTGTGCAGACTGCGCGGTCATAGCAGATCACGAGCTGCAATGATCTCCCAGCCGACAAATAGAGCCAGCGCGAGATTGTGTGGCGCTGTCATGGTGCGCGAAGGCGGTCGGATTAGCGGCTAGACCTATCGAAGCATGGGTGCCTGTCAAAGAGGCAATTCCATGACATGCCAAATTTACTTTCACGCCTAGCGTTCACCGCTGAGCACCGCTTCCCTCCCCCTCTTTCTCAATGCGTTCCATGTCATATGCACAAAAGAACTGCCACCACCGAGACTCTGAGGCTTGAATGTGAACTCAGGAAAGTTGAGAGGACCTCGTTGCCGGCTTTGCTTGTTGTGCAGCAGGCCAAAGAGCGGATTAAAAGAATTTCCTCTCCTCTATTTCGGAGAAGCAAGCGTATCATCGGTGCCTTTCTTGCCCGCTCGAAGAAACATTCATCAGATATGGAACTACACTCGTTTGTCAGAAGCGTCTTGTCCTCACAGCTTTCAAACACGCAGAAGCACGCAGGGAGAGTGCCAGTGAGAAGAAATAAAAATATTGAGATTGGGCGGAACTACTGACGCGCCAATATTTTTAGAAGAAAAAGGGGAATGGAGAGACGACGAAGAGAGACAGCATCTACTCATCGTCGCACTGGACGAAGTCCGACGAGCCGTTCTCGTGCATCACGCTGGCGCAGTAGTCGCCCGTGTTGGTCTGGTAGATGACTCTGTAGGCGCCTGGGCTCACGTAGTGGCTGCTGCTGCTCGTGTCTGTGAAGTGCCCGCCGTCAGCAAATGGTTCGGACGGATGACGTAGCAGCCGATGAGAGAGACTCACATGCGTATCCGTTCTCGAGAGGGAACTCGGACCAGGGAGCGTCACCGCAGACGAGTTGCTGTTGAGCAAGAGAGGGATGAGGATAATTACTTAGCGATCGATTGGGGGAGGGAGAATAGCTTTTAGGTACCCACGATGTCCTCCGAAGCACGGTGCTCGTAGTTGTGAGGGTAGTTGTCAGGGTAGTTGCCCGAGGCGGAGTCGTCGAGAGCAGCGTTGATGGCGGTGGTGATGTCATCGGAAGAGAATTTGTGGCCGCCGCAGCTGGTGCCGCTGGGGACGCCAGACTGAGCAGCGGCGAACCCAAAGACGGTGGCCAGGGCGAGAGAAGCGACGGTGATGAACTGCATCTTGATCAATCAAAAGACGGTGAAGAAAGATAAAGAGGGGGGAGAAAGGGAGAGTGAGGTCCAAAAGAGATCTTTGAAGGAGGTTCGAGGAGATCGATGGAAGAGGCCCACTCTTATACCTTATCGAAACCCCTCTCGTTCTCCTTCCATGGTTGGCGTTCGACAGTCTCCTCGCAGGGAACTTCTGCATACAGGGAATATCCGGGGCAATAAATCGACAGACAGGGCCACGGGCGAGTTGCCGACGGAGCTAGCATGCAGCGTCCGGGCGTCCATGAGGTAGATAGATAACACGTTCGCTCTGTGGCCGAATCAGCAACTTTGCTTTACAAAAGCAACCCACAGCAGCAGGGTAAGGTTTGCGCATCTCACAACCTCCTTCTTTTTTAGCGTAGGCTTCTTTCTTCTCGGGCAACGAGTCCCGCCTTCCTCAGACCGCAGGCAAGCAGCGGCCAGGTCCCGCTGCCCTTCCTTCCGGCGAGAAGAATTAATTTGTTGTCTCTAGCGCGCAAAGAGGCTAAGAAGTCAGGCACCATATAAATTTGGGTCATCACCCCTTTACGGGTTATCACACAGTCCGAGGCGGACACCCACGTTCTTCTCTGTATAGTCGGAGCTTGTTTTTGAACGACGGCAATGGAAGAGGGAACAGGGTAGCGCAGCGAATCTACGAATTCTTTGCGAGTCGACCGGCCAGCAGAATCTTTAAGCCTCCACGGCCACGGGACGGACACATAGACATTGATGAAGCACTGATCAAGAGGTATAGACAAAAAAGGGGTTCTCTTTGTCGGTGAAATCCCTAAAGGCAATCGCATCCCGTTGCTTCTTAACCTCCTCGTCATCCCAGCCCCTCTCTCTCTTGAACTCCTCAATCAAGGCCTTCTTGCGCCTATTGTCCTTCGCAACGAGAGCCCTCAGCACGAGCGCGGTACCCGCTGCTGCAGCGAGTGTGACGAGGACGACAGTCTTTCCTGGGATGTAATCCGGTGCGTCCTTTTGCTGGAAGATGTATGAGCCAGCAATGTTACCGGCGCCGAATCCGAACATCATGAGAGCGCTCGAGGAAATCTTCTTGCTGTAGCCTGCAACATTTGTCGCGTTCCATGCAAAGACGACTGACAGGCTCGAGCCAAAGGTCGAAGTAAGGTAGACGGCAAAGACGAGCGTGTTGCGTCGCGTGCCCTCGGCGTGCTCGCCGCCCTTGCCGAGCCCCACCAGGATGGCTGCACCGACAATGGTGGGGACGAGCGCCACAAAGACGGGCAGGATGCGTTCGCGGTACCGGTCCGAGAGCCAGGCGCAAAGGAGCGTAAAGATGGTGGCAAGCACACCCTGGGGAATGCCAATCAGCAGCGTCTCTCGCGAGCTGTAGCCAAAGCCCTTGATGATCTGGCTCGAAAAGTTTGAGAGACCGCCATTTGGGATCGAGGTGAGGACGACAAAAACAAAGACGACCCAAATGCGAATATCGCCAAAGGCAGCCTCCTTGAGCTGATGCAACTTGATCTTGCGCTGCGTTGTGCCGGCGGCGTTGTCACGGACCCTCTCGAGAGCAACGCGTCGCTCGTGTTCGGAGAGGAATCTCGCACGACTTGGGCTCGCTGGCAGCCAGATGACGACAATGGCACCCAGGACAAAGGCGAAGAGACCGAAGACGACATAGAGCAAGCGCCACGGTTGGTAGCCAAAGGCGGCGCCCTTGTAAAAGGTCACGGCGTAGGCAATGAGCGGGCCGACAATCTGGGTAAGACCATTGCAGGCATAGAAGCATGCAATGCGGAGCGCTTGCTCCTCCGTTCGGTAAAAGGCCACGACGGTGGAGATGAGCACGGGCGTCACGCACGACTCGAGCATGCCTAGAAGAAAGCGGAGGGCGAAAAAGGGCGCAAAGGACGGATTGATGGCTGCGCAGGCAAGCACGATGCCCCAGGCCATGACGTTAAGGCCGAGGTACACCGTTGGTCCTCCCCAGGGAAAACGCTGGGCTAGCGAGGCGGTCGGAAGGACCCATGCCAGGAAACCAAAGTAAAACCCGCTGGCGACGATCGAGTACTGATTGCCCTTGATTGGCAGACCGGTCACGGCGGCATAGTTCAGGAGCGTCTTGTCCAGGAACTGTGAAAAGTATACGAGAGCGAGAAGGATCGGGACACGCCGATCAATCTTGCGACGGACCGCGTCTGCCTCTTCTTTGCTGTACTCGAGCGCGACTTCTCCAGCGACGTGATAAGCCTCGTCGACGGCTGAGCTTCTCGATGGCACGCAAGTGAGCTGAGGAATGCCCCTGTCGTCGACTCCTTGCTGCTGCAGCTGGTCAGAGACAGAGACGGTCTGTTTCTCAGACGCACCAACGCCAGCGCTGGCGTCGGCGTCCTTAGAGGAGGCGCGAGAGGGGACCTTTTCGACGCTCATCGTTGGGGGGTAGGTGTGACCAAGTCGTCTCATTCGCCACCCCACCCTTTTGTATCACAATCTGGAGCCTATCTCAACAAATGAAATGAATTGGACCCTTCTCAGGGCAGAGAAAGAGCAGAGGGAGAGGGAGAAAAAAAAGAAGAACACCGTTGAGTCGGCGACCCCACGCTGAAGATTGCTGATAGCCACCTAGCCGTGCCGTTTTGGAACTAGTCAAGCAGTAGAAGGGCTTGGTGGCCGACGCGCAGTTCCCACTCTATTTACCCACTGTTAGCGCCGCCCTGTCTCGGTGGGTTCGCGCGTAGGTCGGAGCACACGGCGAGATAGGAAGAAACTATCACCACCTTATCACAGATAGCAAGGCTTGATTACTTGATGCTACGAAACGGTTAGCTAAAGAATAGCCCTACCTAAAGAAGATCCCTTGCCTTGTTCAACAGAAGAAAGCTTAATTTTCAGCGCAAGACCAATCGGGTGCGAGCGCGATGAAAAGGACCAACGCAAAACACTGCTTCCAATCGCCTCTGTGCTCCATGCCAGAAAAGCCAAATACTGAGCGGTGAGCCGTGTCTCGTAGCTTGTGCCGGCATCGAGGCCTGAACACCGGTGTCTCAGAGACTGACGACCACTCGGTAAGTGGGTTGGCTGTCCATGGCAATTATTTACACAGACAAGGGCGACGACCGCATCGCGAAATAAGATGAATCGGGACACTTCACATTGCAAAGACTCCACTCCCACGGAACTTGCGATCCCTCTATTCTCAAAGACGAGAAGGCTCTCTCCTAGGTATATGTCGCGACATTGAAGGGAACCAGAAGCACAAGTGAGCACGGATTCGTGCAGCAACAAAAGACTCGGGGCTGTTGTCTTAGCTCACGATTCCTGAGGCTTCTCCGACGTGCGTGCGACGATCCACCTGTTGTGAAGTGAGTCAGGGTCAATTAGCGTCTGTATCAACGGTCAGAGAAGGAGGGCAACGCACTGGACGAGATAGTTGATGTATTCGACCTTCTCGTTGCCCTGCTCGTGCCATCCCTCGTGGAGGTATCCGGGCCAGGACTTGTACTCCTTGTCGGTTGCGTCGAGCTTCGACTCGAGCTCCTTGCTCGCCTTTGGGTTCGTCACGGGATCCGCGTCGCCGTGGCTGACGAGGATGGGCACATCCTTGGGCCAGCGCTTGTAGCCCTCGGTGAGGAACGTCGGTCCACCCGTGATGGGTCCGAGGATGGCCTTGAGGTACACGTGGCCATCGCAGAGCGGGTCCTCCTGGGTCCACTTGACCACCTCGGGGTCCTTGGACAGCTCCCTGGGCGCCACCTCAGCAAACCAGGGCATGTTGGGGTATATCTTAAGCACGCCCCTCAACAGTGGCACCAGGAATCCCGGAGGGGGGTGGGTGAGGGTAATCCAGGGGCTCGACATGATGACACCCTTTATCATGTCCTTGGTCTCCTGCGCTGGTCCGCCGTCAGCGGTGCCGTCGCGGGTCATGAACGCAAACGAGATGCCGCCTCCCTGTCTCCAGCTGTTAGCCTGCCGAAATAGGATTGCAAGAAGGAAGGAGGGGGAGGAACACGAACCATGCTGTGGCCCATGAGGAAGATAGGAACGACGTCCTTTCCGAACTTGTCGTCGAGCTCCTTGCGCTGCAGCTTGATGAGGTCCGCGAGGTCCTCGAATTGCTGCTTCCACGTCGTGTTGCCATGCTGCTTCTTGGCCTCCTTGTGCTTGCTCCACGTCTCGCCAAAGCCGCGCTGGTCGAAAGCGACGACGTAGATGTTTGCCTGGGCAAATGAGGGAAAGACGTGGTTGTAGCGCCCGACGTGCTCGATGAAGCCGTGCACAAAGACGACGGCGGCCCGTGGCGGCTTCGAGGCAATCGTCGAGGGCAGCCACTTTCGGGTGCGAAACTCGAGGCCGTCGTGCGACGACTGGAACTTTGTTTCCTCTGCCGTGCCTGGGTCGGCCACGTTGACTGTGGGTGGTTGTGCTGCCATTGTCAGTCTTTACACTTGAGAGAGAAATAGGAGCCTCGATGGTCGCCCAAGCCAACGTTCTCCCGCACGGATCGCAAACCTCCACGGATGCCGGTGGTCCGTGAGTGCAAGGTATTTGCACGTGACCACATCGCGAGATTCACATCCTGGGTCGTTGACGCCTGATCTAATCGTGGAGCCCAAGTAAAGGTGTCAAGAGCTACGCCGGTAAGAAAGCCTCAAGCACTTCTTGTCATCACAGCGTGCAGCGAGGCCACAACTGCTACATCACAACTACCATTCCTACCCTCTCGAGCAAAATCGATGAATCAAAATAGCGAGATGGGGAGCGCAAAAGGGTTTCCGTCTTTTGTCTCGGAAAGTCGAGTCTCATCTCGGCCTCTCGATGCGGCGCCGGGCGTGTGTGTCTGCATCTGCGCGTGTGTGTTGGTTCCTCTGAATTTTTCTTGTTCTTTCTATTTTCTAATTACCTTACTGTCTCTCTGTGTAGCAGATTTTTTTTTTCTCTCTCGCGCGCGCCTGTGCCCGGAACATACACACCCAACCAACACCCATTCGTCGCATTCCCCTTGCGAAAGAGAAAGTCGCTCCCAGGATTTTCTCCCTCCCTCCTCTTCTTACCTTGGACCATCCTGCGAACCTTTCCTTTTTCCGCTCCTTTCTCTCTTTCCCCTCACATCGTGCTGCCCGCTCTGCTGTGCGTCGACGACTAAAAAGCGCTCGGGAGGATAGACGACAAAGGCCACGATGACGGGTGCGCAGGTGGAGGACGGGGGGATGGCCCCGTCTGCAATCTCGGAGCAGCAGCTCCAGGAGCGCCATCCATCGGCAGAGCAGCACCAGACAGCTGGTCCATCGTCGACCCAACGAGGAAGCGGCCCCTATACGCCTCCCCGGAACGCATTTAATGACCTGCCGACGCCGCCGACGTCGCACATTGAGCTCTCGGCATCCACGCAGCCTCCCACGGTCCGGCGAGAGGGCGTCGACGAGGCATCCGTATCGCAGCGCCTTGTCAACGACGGGCCCTCTGACCGCCACGATGACAGTCCCTCGGTCGTTGCGACAGCGCGACGTGCCAAACGGAGCAGTGGGGCGCCGTCGTCGTCCACGGCCAGCTGGGACCTCTCAACGGCCATGGCGGCCACATCCTCGTCGTCGACGCCCAAGAAGCACAAGACGGAGCGCGACGCCGTTCTGCAGGAGCAGCAGGAACACGAGCGAGAGCGGCGAGGCAGACGCATGCGTGGCGCCAGTGCCACCGTCGACGGTGCTGATGGATACGCCAACATCAACGGTGGCGATGGCGCCGTCGACGATGCCGGCTCATCCCGCTCAAGGACACCTTCGCCCATCACGGGCCACCTGTCATATCCCTCTGCACTCGCACCTTCGCCCGACGAAGTCAAGATGCTCCTCTACGGCGAGGACCAGGATGGCACCGAGGAAGCGAGCAGACCCAACCGGGTCGCCCGCGAGGAGATGCAGGCCGTCATGGACAAGCTCGCATCCATGGGACTCGCCGAGGCAGAGGCCGATGCCGGAGCAGGACAGGCCGATGTGCCGCGGGAGAGGGAGCTGGCTGCCATGGTGAGCTGCATTTCGCATCCACTTGATACAAAGAGCTCTGTTCCAACTAACCTCTCGCTCGCTCGCTCGCTCGCTCTTCTCCAGCTCAAGAAAGTCGTTGCGCATGCTCAGGACCAGGAGGCCTACATCGACAGTCTCGAGCGAGGCGTGAGTCAAGGCCTCTCTCATTCCACCGTGCAGATGCAGATGACTGACAGAGTGCCCTCTCTCGCAGCTGCATACAACGCGCATCTCGTCCATCTCGATGATGAGCTCGCTGCGGACAAAGTATGCCCACGAGCTGGCCCAGGAGCTGTCGTTGCGTAGCCGCCTCGAGGCCGAGCTAGAGGGCGCCCAGGCACAGGCAAAGATGCTCAGTGCCATGCTCGCTCGCAGCGAGTCACGCAACGAAGAGCAGGACCGTCAGCGGGCGATGAGTGCCGAGGAAGAGGTCATGTGGCAGGAGGAGATGAAGGGCCACGCCTCAGCCTATGCCCAACAGCAGGCTGCCAGGGCAAGAGCAGCCCAGATGGCACAAGCACAGGCACAGACACAGGTGCGGACGACTCAGACACCGGGCCAGGCTCAGACTGCGACAGCACGGGCCAAGCAGAACGGCAGCCCCGGCGTCGGCGCTGGCAATGGTGGCCTGGAGGAGCCCTTTGAGCTCAAGGCAGAGCCGACATCGCCCACCTTTGCCGCCACCGAGGCCGACGGCGAAGGCGCCGTCACTGGCTTGGGCATCTCTGCCCCCAGTACCACTGCTGGTCCCCAGCCCACTCCCTCAGACCCGGCCCTGACGGTGGCCAGTGGCTCCGGCTCCGGCTCCTCGCCCCTGTCGACGATCATCAAGGAGCGCAACAAGCTGCTGTCGGACAAGCGCTACCTCAAGAGCCGGATGCGCGACGCCGAGGCGCAGCGCGACCGTCTGGAAGCCGAGCTGCGCAGCATGAGGCCCCTCCTCGTCCGCGGCGCGCCCTCCAAGAGCGCAGCGGCCAGCACCCTCCTGGCTTCGGCACCCTCCTCGTCGTCACTTGCCACGCCTGGCTCCAATGCGCCCAACACCCCGAGTGGGCGGTCCCAAAAGAGGGACCGCAGCCGACGGCGGCGCGTGGCGACGATGGGCGATGCAGAGGCCGAGCATCTCCTCCTGGCCGCCCGACGGCTCCGGGTTAGCCATGCCAGGACGACGGCAGGCCGACCGCAGAGCTCGCCGAGCAAGCAGACGCCGCTGCTCGACGACGACGGTCGTCCACGCACGCCCCCGCCGCGAACGCCGCGCACACCCCGCACGGCGCAGATGAGCAACACGCCTCGGCGGGGTGGCCACGACGGCGACGCGACCGTCATGATGACCGCGGGTGGATCGCCGCGCAACGGAGCGATGCTTCCCGTCGCCCACCACAACGGCGGCGGCAGTCCCTTGGCCCGTCGCAACGGAGCGTCACTCGGCCGATGGGGCACGCACGAGCGCACGGACAGCATGCGCTCCAACGGCGGCATCGACGAGCTGCTCCAGGCCGCTCAGACGGTTCTCAACCCCGCCGAGCGGCCCACGCTCAGCAGCCAGGACCGGCAGAGCAACAGCAGGACACGGGGAGGCTCTGATGCCGAGGAAGACGAGCAGGAGGAGGAAGACGGCGACGACGGCGATGAGGCTGCCGTGTCTCGCCGACATGCGTTCCCTAGCGCTGGTGGTAGTGGTGCTGCTGCCACTGGAGGCGTCATGTCGATGGCCAAGGGCAGTGCCAATCTCAACAACGAATCGCCAAAGCGACGGCGCGTGTCGACGAGTGCCACGGTCGGTGTCGATCTGGCGAGCATGTCTCCTGGCAAGCGCATCGCTCGATTCGGGACAGTCGATGGCAAGCTCGGTGACGGCATGAGGAGGCTGCGGACGAGCACAGAGGGCGCCGAGCCCCTGTACCACTCGGCAGAAGAGGCCGGGCCCATGTCGTCGGGCGTCTTGAGCCAGTCGTCGGGCCTCAGTGCGCTGGACCTGCTTGCGGACCAGGCTGCAGCCAGCCAGCAGCCGAGCCAGAGCTCGGACCGGAGCCATTCGACGGCCGAGGAGGAAGAGGACGAGCTCGAGGTCCGCTCCGACATGTCGTACGATGGCATGGCCGTCGATGGCGAGGCGCACTCGCACTACTACCCACGTGGAGCCTACGGCCATAGCTATGCGCATGAAGAGAGCTACCGGCACATGCAGCAGCAGCCACCGTCGTCTCAGCCCAGCTCACAGCAGCAGCAGCAGCAGCAGCCCTCATCACAGGCGAGCGGCTACACCTACAGCACCCCGCCGCTCTCCCACGGATGGACCTCGCACCAGCCAGCAGGGCCCCGCAACGGCGTGTATGCGCCGCGGGGATCCAGCCCTCCATCATCAGGACGCTACTCGACGTTTGGACATGGACCACGCATCTCGTCGGGCGACGTCCACCTCATGTCCGCCGGCAAGGCCTCTCTGGCCAGCAGTGGCAGTGCACCGACGCTGATGATGATGATGCCCGAGTCACCCAAGGCGGGTCAGAAGCACAGTGCCCAGGCCAAGGGCGGCAACACGAGCCCAGACAAGCGGCTGCCCTATGTCCGCTGGTCCGAGGAGGAGGACCGCAAGCTGCGCAAGGCCATTGCTGACCACGGCCAGCGCTGGGAGGCCGTCGCCCGCGTTGTCGGTACGCGCTCCTACCACCAGTGCCGGCAGCGCTACCTGCTCATGCGTCGAAAGGAGGCCGCTGCCAAGGAGTCTGCCACCAACAACTCGTCCTCGGGTCGCAGCTCCGGCAGTCCTGCGCGCCATGCGCCGTCTGCCACTGCCGCCAGCTGAGGTGCCCGCGTCCACTTGCCTCTCTTCTTCTTCTCTCTCCTACCTTGATCCCCTTCTCATGTAATTTTCTTTTCTTGTTGGCGCGCACACACAGAGGCAGACTGATGTTTAGTTAACGTTCCGTAGCAATATTCCAGCATCATGATGTGGTTTTCTCTTTGCTCTGCGTGAATGTACCCTTCTCTCTTCCCCACTCTCAGCTCCCGACTACTGGCTTGCTGTCATCACCGGTCGTGGCGTTTGCGATGCACAGTTCGAATTCTCGCAACACGGACAAGGGGCCAAGTCTCGCTGCCGATTGGGCCGCGTCCTTGGTCGTCATCGCGCCCGCGCACAGGCAGACAAATTGGTGCACAGACACAAGGGACAGAGGGGGAGATTGTCGGTCCGGGAGGCGCGGCTCAGGAGACGATGCGCAGTCTCCGCTCGCTGTGCTCCTAATCCAGAAAAATAACACAATGAGCGAGAAACGCCCTGTCCCTCTTTCCCCGTCCGCCCTCGCCTCCGCCCGTTCCCTACTTCTTCACCTGGGTTTCGGCTTCGGAGCTAGTGTGCCAGCGCGGCGTTGGATTTGTCGTCTTGGCGGCTGGTGAAGTCATGGGATTAGACAGGGAGAACCGCGCACGAAGGGCGTGCCCCGCCCCGTTCGTCTGAGAGAGTGTCGGTCCTATAAATGGCGCCCATGTTTCCATCACGGTTCCCTCTGTCCCTCTCTCTCTTCTGTCTCCAACTTGCAGTGCTTCCTCCGTCGCTTTATACGCCGTCGTGATGATGCTGCTGCTGCTACAGCGGTGGTGCACAATGACTACCACTTCGCTGTCGTCCTTGTCGTCGTCGTCGCATACGCTCCTCTGCCTCGTCCTTCTCCTCGCCCTCTTGTCCTCCTTTCACTCGACTGCCGAGGGCGCCATCAACATCCGCGGCCCACCGCAGCCGCAGCCCTCGTTTGTGGACCTCAACCGGCGCGCAGACATGTATGCGCGCGCACCCTCCGTCGGTGCTCAGCTGCATTCGCGCGCGCCCCAGCCTCTGCCGGCCGGTGCGCCTGCGCCAGCGCCAGCACCAGCAAATGAACAAGTACAGCGGGACCGACCTGCCAAGCCACAGCCAACACCGACATCGGGCAGTCCCAGGCCGCAAACCGCTGCCGGTGGTGTAGTACGACAGCAGCAGAACCAGGCCGCAGCAGCTGCAGCGAGCGCGGGGTACGACGCAAAGAGCCGGCCGACGAGGGGCGCCGACTTGGACAAGCGCGAGGCCGTCAAGCGGGCATTTGTGGAAAATTACGGTTTCTACGAGCAGTATGCGTTTGGAAGCGACATGCTCAAACCGGCTACCAAGGTTCGTCCCAATCTTGCCCTTTTTCTTTGTCGTGACTGGCTGATGAAACTTGCTGCGATGGCAGAAAGCGGAGAACAACTCAATCTTGGCTGGGTGGGGCGGCACGGCCGTCGACAGCCTCTCGACGATGATCCTCATGGGCCTCCAGGACAGCCCGCAGTACCATCGCGCCGTCGAGCACAGCCGACGAATCGATTTCACGAGGACGCACGAGGGCGCAGACCAGGAGGGAGAGCCCAGGGTGGGCGTCGTCTCGATTTTCGAAACGACGATTCGCTACATTGGAGGTCTGCTCAGCGCCTACCAGCTCGGTGGAGAGAGGGCGCAGGACCGTTTCATGGTGCAGCAGATGCAGACGCTCGCCGATGGGCTCAGCTTTGGGTGGGACAAGGGCCACCGCATCCCGTTCAACTATGTCCAGATCAACGCGACTCCTCCACGGCCCGACGACAGCAGCGACACGGCCAATCTGGCCGAGGCTGGAAGCTTGCTGCTGGAGTGGCACTCGCTCTCGCAGTACTCGCAGAACAGCACCTACGGGGCACTGGCGATGCAGAGCATGCGTGCCATCATGGAGAGCAAGGGTGCTTTTCCTGGTCTTTTTCCCCAGAACATCTGGCCGGGCAACGAGAGCTACAAGGATGACTACCACACCTACGGTGGCGGTACCGACAGCTTCTATGTATGATTCTGCCTTTCTCACGGTTGTCGCCATCGCACAGACTGACTGGACCTCTCCAATCTTCAGGAGTATCTGGTCAAGTATCCTTACCTGATCGGCGAGGGGCCGAACAGCGACTTTTACAAGCTTTACGAACAGAGCATGGATTCCGTCCAGAAGCATCTCGTCTCCAAAAGTGGTCTCAACGGGTGAGCGCAAGATCTCCTATTCTTTCGTTCTACATGCTGCTGCAGAGCCATTCGAGCTGATATCCAGAGGTGGACAGCATCGTCTTCCTGACCGACTACAGCGAAAAGGTGGCAAACGGCACCATCAACATCTTTTCGCACCTGGCTTGCTTCGCGGGCGGCAACATGGCCATGGCTGGCCGCCTCCTGAAGCGCGACGAGTGGACGACGCTGGGCCTGCAGCTTGCCGAGTCGTGCGCGCGCGTACAGCTCGGCACGTCGCTCAAGATTGCGCCCTCGGCCTGGGGCTGGTACGACGGCGACAAGCAGGCCAAAGGGTGGACGTACGTCAGCACGCCGCGCCGGCTGCACTACAACAAGGAGGGCTTCTTTGTCACCAACACCGACTGGGTCAACCGGCCCGAGATTCTCGAGTCGGTGTTTTATGCATACAGGATCACGGGCCAGCAGTTCTGGAGAGACTATGCCTGGACCTTTTTCCAGCAGTGGAAGCAGTACTGCGATACTGGCTCGGGCTGGGCGGGCATTGTCAACGTCAATGACGACTCGTGGGTGCTCTCTTACCTCCCAGCCTTCCCCCAATTCTTGGCTAAATATCTCTTCATACAGCACGGGCCTGTACGACTCGCAGCAGACGTTCCTCTTTGCTGAGACATTCAAGTACCTCTATCTCATCTTTGACGACCCGGACGCCTTTTCCCTCGACGAGTACGGTGAGCCAGTCTCCTCCTCTCCTCCATCTCTTCAAGCGCTGACAAAAGGTCCCAGTGCTCACGACCGAGGGCCACCCCTTCAAGGTAAAGCCCAACCCGGAATTTGGCAAGATCCAGGGTACCTTGTAAGCCGCAATCCCTTCTTTTTTCTGTGTGTGCTCTGCTTGTGCTGGGCTTATGAGATGTCTCGACAGCCACTATGATCAGGTTGGCAAGACGGTCAACACATCGGCGCAGGTCTCGACGCAGTCAGGCAGCCCGGCCTCGTCTCCGCTCTTCATCGACAAGGCACCCGATCGTGCGGCCAGCAGCGCATCAGGCGCCACCGCTGCGCAGGGCCAGCCACAGCAGCTGACGATGGGCGGCGGCATGAGCGGCTCGGCGCACACGCTCAAGGAGTTTCTCCCACCCAGCATGCCGCTGAGCGCAGCAAAGGCATGCTTCAGCGGCATTCCACAACACCTTGATGTGGTTGGTCATTGAAAGAAAAAAAAGAGACGCTCCCTCACTTTGTTTCCCATCCCAACTCGCGTCGTGAGGGAGTAGTTCCTTTCTCCAAACCCACGAACAATGACACTGACGATGGGTCACACAAACAAACGCAGGATACTGTCCTCTGTCGGCTCCTCGGCAGCAAGCTCTTTATCTTTTCGCTCCCCTTTCTCATCATTCTCGCCTACAAGGCTTCGACCCGCCTCCAGTCGATGCTCCTCCGCGACAGCAACGGCTACCTGCCCCGACCGCCGCTGCGTCGTCCTGCTGGGCCAGCTTCTTCTGAAAAGTAGCGCTACCTTCTCCTTCACGTTGTGCTGTCAATAATGATTCTCTTCCGTGCCTCGAGTGTCTTAGGCCGGTCCATCGACGAGAGGGGAAGGGCGGTGCAGGCTCAGACAGAAAGTCAACGCGCGAGAGAAGAGGATGGCTTCCAGGAGATGATCGTCGTTGCTCAGAAAGAACAGAAAGAAAATGTCAATAGTTACAGCTTCGCCTTTGGCGGTGCCTCGTCCCTGTCTGCCACCGCCGCCTCTGCTGCACCTTTAACAGGCGCCGTGTCAAAGAGAATGACATTGACGGTAATGTCGTCACGGTACCGCCTGCTCTCGGGGGCGGGGATGGCGAGGAGACCCGCGACGCGCTCGCGATTGCCGCCGCCGAGTGCGTTGCGGACCAGGTGCGTCGACAGGTTGTCGTCCTGGAACGTGTAGAGGGACTCCTTTGCCTTTGTGAGCGGGTGCTCCTGTGACTGCGACGAGGGCGCCGTCGGTGCAGGTGCAGCTGTCGTCGGTGCGGGTGCAGACGAGGCAGGTAGTGACGGTGCAGCCGGCGCAGAGGAAAAGCAGCGCTGCTGCAGCTCCGAGGCCGAGAGGGTGCCGCGCTGGCCCTGGAGATGAGCCGCGACGAGGCCGACGACTTCCTCGTTGGACATCATGTCCCACAGACCATCGGTGGCCATGACGATGAACTTGAGCTGCCGGCTGCTCTTGGATGCTCCTGCATCGACCCGCTTCCACGAGACGACGGGCTCGGCCGTGACGTAGGGCGGCGTGAGGAGGTGGCGGGGTGCGCCGCGGATCGAGGCGCGCTCGGCAGGCGGCAAAAAGGCGTCGTAGAGGCGGTCCTGCAGCGACTTGTCCCACTTGTACCGTGCATCGCCAAACGCGCGCGTGGGCTCGAGGCCGCCGAGGACACGGCCGCGCATGATGACGTGGTCGGCCTCCGAGGCGGGGTGCTCGGACCGCATGCGCTTGGCCTCGTCGGCATTGCGGCCCGTCTGGTCCTTCGAGAGCGCCTCAACGTGCCAGCGCCGGGCATCGGCATCCCACCAGCCCGCGACGGCACGGCTGTCGCCAGTGCATGCAACGTAGATGTCGCCCCGGGCACTGTCGACGTAGGTGAGGAGGGCACAGCTGCCGCTCAGCGCAGGCAGCATCGTCTCGTAGGCGCTCCGCTTCGTCGCCGTCGACACGCTGTCCATGCTCGACGACGAGGGCGAGACGGGAAAGATGCTGTGGGCGAGCGACGACAGGCTCCGCGTCGATCCTCCGTGCTGGGCGGCGCCACTGCCACTGCCACTGCCACTGCTGCTGCTATTCGAGATGGAGCTCCTCGACAGCTCGTACTCCTTGAGCAGCTCGACGGGCGTGTTGACAATCTCCTTGTCCAGGCCCCTGAAGGCCTTGATGATAGCCCGCTTGACAATCTCGGGGTCCCCGTCGAGGCCCGAGCCAGCGGCATTGACGCTTCCTGATGATGACGACGACGACGACGACGACGACTCGGGCCCGCCAAAGAGGATGCGCCAGAGCTTCGAGGGCATGGCGGCCTTTGCCCGGGCGATCTGGCCGTACTCGCCCGCCTCACGAATAACCTTTTCCAGCTCGAGGGCGACGAATGCAATGAGCTGGAGCGACAACCGTCAGCTGTGATGGCAGCAGCAGGAGTGTGAGGAAAGAGATGACGTACCTTCTGGGAGAGGAGCGTGCTGGTGTGGTAGCCTGCATGGCCGTCCATGATGGCAAAGAAGCTCAGGTTTCCCCGCGGGCCCTGCTGGTTGTCCCGCTCGACAATGACCTCGGCGCGCTTGTCCTCGATGGGCTCGTTGGACGCCACGCTGTTGGTGTCGTAGCGCGTGACGATGCATGGCCCGGCGCTGCCCTCGACGCGCGTCGACACCTCGTGCTCCGTCAGCCGCTGGTCCACCTCGTCGGCGGTGAGCGAGGTGATGATCTTGGAGCCGACCGACATGGTGCCCGTCGCCCGGTCAATCTGGCGGACAGGGATCGAAAAGGTGGTGCGGTGCGCGCTGGAGAAGTAGCGCTGCGCCGATGATGACGGTGACTTTTTGTCAGGCCGGAGCCAGTACCAGTAGGCCCCAATGGCGGCGACGCTGCCCGAGGCACCGACAAAGAACCACTCTCGCCGGGCACGCTGCCGGTCGTTGGGTGGTCTTCGGCCGCCCGACGCTGCGGTGCCGACGCCTGCTGCTCCTCCTGCGCCTGCGCCTGTCCCTGCTCCTGCGGCGCTGCTCGAAGCCGTGCTCGAGGAGGCAACCGTCTGCGAGGTACTCCCGCTCCCGCCCTTTGTCGTCACAGACCGTCGAGCAGAGACGAACGACGCGGCCAGACGAGTGGAGGAGGAGCTGGGGCTGGAACTGACGCCGTGACCCGCAAGAACGAGGAGCCGTCTAGAGGGACCCATGCCCCCTGGGTTGGCAGGGACGAGAGAAGAAGAAAGAGAGAGAGAAGGGGAGAAAGAAAGCGGCAGAAAGAGGCAGCCTGCCGTGTCCTCCTGGCGAGGGGTTTTAGGGAGAGAAAGGGAAGGAGGAGGAGGGGGGCCGAGCCGTGGAGAAAGAAGACTGTCAGGCAAAGTCGGATTTTTTATTTTCTCTCTCTTCGGACTGGCCCTGGCTAAACGGGCCTGGCTGACGGGGCCTAGCTAAGGAATCTGCGCGTGGCGACGTCCGTGCGTAGCGCCTCCATCTCTCGCCATCACAAAGAGGGGCGCGTCCCTGCCTGCCGCCTGCCTGCCGCACGACTGGCCGTGACTGATCAGGATGGGTGAGTGGGCTGGCCGAAAGCATGTGACGTCACAAGGAGACTGATGCGCTGCCGAGCATAGACGCCGCGCTGCAAAAGGCCCTCTTGGACAGGGTGTACGACAAGCGCAAGGCGGCCACCCTCGACCTCGAAAGGTGCGTCGTTTCCGCGCCTCGTCTCCCTCTCCTTCCTCCTCTTAGCTTTAGCTGACTTGCGTGTGTGCGAGCGTGTCAACAGGCAGGTCCGGGAGGCACTGGCCAAGAACGACCGAGCGCGCATCAACGTCTTTGTGGAGCAGCTCACCTCGCTGCTCAACAGCAACCTGCCCTCGTCGTCGTCTTCCTCGTCCAACAGCCCGCAGAGCGTCAATGCGCGCAACGGCGCTCTCATCGGCCTGGCGGGCGTGGCCATTGCCCTCGGCATCGAAATCGCCCCATATCTTCAGACCATTGTCCCGCCCATTCTCGTGTGCTTTGCAGATCCTGACAGCAAGATACGGTATGTGCAGCCCTCCGCCTTCCGCAAGTGGCATGCCCCTGGCTGACCAAGGCACACTGCCCACAGCTACTTTGCCTGCGAGAGCTTCTACAACATCGCAAAGGTCTGCAAGGGCGAGATTCTCATGTACTTCAACGAGACCTTCGACGCTCTTTCCCGGGTGAGTCTCTCCTTTACACTAAGTGAGCGTCCACAGCGACTGACTTCCTAGTCGCAAAACAGCTCGCTGCCGACTCGGAGCTGTCGGTCAAGAACGGCGCAGAGCTGCTGGACCGGCTGCTCAAGGACATTGTGTGCGAGGCAGCACCCCACTACGTGTCGCAGTACCAGGACACGGCCCTGATCCGCGCTCGCCAGGACTCGTCCGAGGGCAACCTCGGCGGCGCTGCCGAGCTCGACGTGGCACGGGAAAAGGCGCACCACCACTCACATCGCCACGACGCGGTGCGAGACGGCAGGCACGAGATCGACGAAGACGGTGCTGGCGACGGCGGCGGAGATAAAGTCTTTTCCCTCGCGCGATTCGTGCCCCTGCTCGCCGAGCGCATGTACGTTCTCTCGCCCTTTACGCGCAACTACCTCGTGAGCTGGGTCACTGTCCTCGACTCGGTTCCCGATCTGGAGCTCGTCAGCTTCCTGCCCAGCTTCCTCGACGGCCTGCTCAAGTACCTCAGCGACCCCAACACCGACGTGCGCGTCGCCACGGCCAATGTCCTGGCCGACTTTCTTCGAGAGATCCGCGAGGCAGCAGAGGTGGCGCGGATACGAGGCGAGGCGGAGGCGAGACGGGCACAGAAGGAGAAAGAGAAGCAGGCGCAGAGCCAGGAGCGGGTCGCAGCGGTGGACGAGGGTGCTGAAGAAGAGAAGAGGGAAGCAGATGGAGAAGAAGGGCCCAAGGAAGGCGCAGAGGAGCACGAGGAAAAGGACGAGGCGCTAGAGGAGGGCGACGAGGACTGGATGCCCGCGCCAGAGGTGCGCATCGACTATGCCGCCATCATGGAGATCCTCATCAACCACATCACATACCCAGGTTCGTACGTCCCTTTAGAGCCTTCTGTGGCTACCTGACTCACGCACCAACCCTGGCTGTCCCCCTCACACAGACGAAGAGATCCAGGCAACGACGCTGCAGTGGATCGCAGAGCTCCTCGTCGTCATCAAGGACGTCGTGGTGCCCTTTGTTCCCAGGCTGATTCCCGCCATCCTGCCCAGCCTGGCCCACCACAGCCCGGCGATCCAGACGGCTGCCAATGTGACGAATGCGAATCTGTACCAAGTCGTGCAGTCTCTCTCGTGGGCCACCTCGGCGTCGCTCTCGTCGCAGCCAGAGGCCGAGCCGATCCCGTTGGCGAAACAAAAGGAGCGAGCGCCACTGAGCCAGGGTGTCGCCTCGCCACGCGTTCGGTCATCCTCCAACGCGGACGACGTGGAGCCAATCACCGGCGCCCTGGGCATCTCCATCGATGGCACGGGAGAGGCAGGAGCTGGGCTAGGAGGCGAGGTGGCGCCCAATGATCCCTTTGACTTGCAGACGACGGTCAATGTCCTGACGCTGCAGCTCATCGACGAGCACGAGGAGACGCGCGTCACTGCGCTGGAGTGGCTCCTCATGCTCCACCAAAAGGCGCCCCGCAGGATCCTGTCCATCGACGACGGTACCTTTCCTGCGCTCCTCAAGACGCTCTCGGACCCGTCAGAGGAAGTCATCAAGTGCGACCTGCGCCTGCTGGCCCAGATGTCGGGCGCCTCAGACGAGGCGTACAACTCGTACCTGGCCAACCTCGTGAGCTTGTTCAGCACCGACCGCCGGCTCCTCGAGGCACGGGGAAGCCTCATCATCCGGCAGCTCTGCACCTCGCTGCACACGGAGCGCGTCTTTCGCACCCTGGCAGAGATCCTGGAGCGCGACGAGGATCTCGAGTTTGCGTCCATCATGGTGACGAACCTGTCGATGATCCTCATCACCTCGCCAGAGCTGAGCGACTTCCGCAAGCGGCTCAAGAATCTCGACTCAAAGGACGGCTCGCAGCTCTTCAACAGCCTCTACAGGAGCTGGTGCCATAATGCCGTGGCGACATTCAGCCTGTGTCTCTTGGCGCAGGCCTACGAGCACGCCGCCAACCTGCTGCCCATCTTTGCCGAGCTCGAAATGACGGTGGGCCTGCTGATCCAGATCGACAAGCTCGTGCAGCTCCTCGAGTCTCCCATCTTTACCGCCCTGCGGCTCCAGCTCCTCGAGCCGGATCGCCACCCGTTTCTGTTCAAGTGCCTGTACGGCATCCTGATGCTCCTGCCGCAGTCGTCGGCCTTTGCGACGCTGCGCAACCGCCTCAATGCCGTCAATGGGCTCGGCTACCTCAACGTCGTGCCGCGCGCCACGTCGGCCTCTGTCTCGTCGTCGTCGTCGGCATCCTCTGCGGCCGCCACTGCCGCGTCCAAGAGCCGCGTCGGCTCGGGCAAGGACGACATCAAGTGGGCCGAGCTGCTCACCCACTTCCGAGCCGTGCAGGCACGACACGAGCGAAGCCGGCGCGTCGCCCATTCTGCATCGTCTCCCTCTTCAGCAACGACGTCGGCGGCGGTCGGCGGCGGAGGAGCCGCTGGTGGCGGAAACTATCGGCAGGGCGTAAATGCAGGCGGGCGGATACAGGGTCTTCCGGCCTCGTCGGCGGCTGCTTCTTCGTCGACTGCATTGAGGTCCAGGGCTCCGTCGGCGAGCTTGGTCAATGGATCGAACACGGCAAGTGGAGGTGCCGCACGGAAGAAGCTCAATGGTGCACAGGGCCAGCAGGGACAAGTACAAGGGCAGGGGCAAGCACAGACGGGCCGCGCGAGTCTTCAGAGTCCGCTGAACCCCGCGCGGAGCAGGCCAGAGGCCCAGGCTGCGCAGCCGGCGTCGTCGTTCTTTGGGCTCCCGTCGGTGGGCAGCGGCGCCTCGCCCGCTGCGACGACGACGGCCACGCCTGGCTCGACGTCGACGGCGACGAGCAGGCCCACGTCGCCCGTCGACAGTCGAAGACCGCAGCCGCCTGGGATCCAGCGGACGCTGAGCGGCGCGACGCCAAACGCTGCGAGGAGGCAGTGATGGACACTCTCCAATCTCTCTCTCAAAAGACACACACCCATTCTCTCTCTAATCAATAGAAGAAGATGCCATTTGTTTTTAAACACACAAAAAGGGAATGAGAACAGAAAGAGATCTAAGCTGACCCATTCGCAACAGTCGCGAGCGGCTCGTTTGCATCTTCTGCTGCCCGCTGACCCGCTGCCTCGAGCACGCTGGTGGTGCTCTTGGGCGGCGCCGAGTCCGTCACGACGACGGGCGCGTCGCTCTCTGCAATCTTGCCGCGCTTGCCGAGCCCCATGGCCGTCAGTTCCTCTTCTCGCTTCAGCGCCGCGTCCCACCCTTCCTCGAATGCGCCACCGTCGGTGGCCGGGTCCGCGAGGCTGTCTGCAATCGCGCGTTGCTTGCTCCGCTTCGTCTCTTGCAGCTCCACCTTCCAGCCCTTGACGACGTCGCTGGCGGCGCTCGGCGCATATGTCCGCGCAAACAGCGCCGCCTCTGGGATCCTCCCTGCCTCCTCGAGCAGCTTCACGCAGCCCTTGGCATCGCCGAGCTGCAACCGGGCCGCAAAGGCGACATTCGTCTGGCCCTTTGCCGCCGCCTGCGTCGCCACGTGCTCCAGCACGTCGCGGTTGCCCGTCGAGGTGGCTAGCAGGAGCAGCGCAGAGAGGTCGTTTGCCTTTTCAAAGCACTCGCGCGCCAGCGTCAAGTTCCACTGGCCCAGCGCCTTGTCGCCAATCGTCCGCCAGCGCGGTTCGCTGCCGGCCTCGGGGCCCGTCTGGGCAATCGAGAGAGCCGTGTCAAAGTCGTCCAGCGACACAGCGAGGTCAAACTTGTGATCCGGGTCTGTCGATACCTCAAGCGCCATCTTTCGGAGGTCTGCAAGAGAGGAAAAAGTCATCCAGAGTCAGCTGAATGATCCTGACAGTTCCATCGAGCAGCTCCGGCTACTCACCCTGAGACTCGAGGAAGCGGGCCACCCTGTTGCGCTGCTCGGCGGGAATGGTGTGGAGGAGCTCCTCTGCGCCGGCATAGTCCTTTCTCAGAATCGCAGTCTGGTACTCGACAACCGCGAGCGAGAGAGCAAAGCTGTAGATGGACACATCCTTGTCGACGAGGTAGACGCGGCCGTGCGAGGGCAGGTAGCCCAGCAGGTACAACTCGTTGTCCGTGTGGTTGATTGTGTGCGTCTGCTCGCCCACCAGGTACTGGATTCTGTTCTGGGCATTGGTGTAGATGAGGCACTCGCCCGTCCACTTTGCAGTCCGGACGCTGGAATGTATGAGGAGTGTCAGCACAAAGGACCTGCGTACCTTCCACGAGGAGAAGCCATCGACACTCACACCTCGGCAATCTCTGTGACGACATCAAAAGAATCCTCCACGCCGTCATCCTCGACCGGTGCGCCCGAGTCGAGATAGTCTTGATATGCCTGTCGGTCGAAGCGGAGAACATAGAACGACTCTTCGCCTGCAATCGCCACCAGCTCGCCCGTTGTAGACCAGTAGATCTGTTTGAATAGGAAAGATTAGTGTCGAGATGAAGCAATAGAAGGGGACAGCAGCCAATGACCTACATTCTTTGCCTCGACGTCTATCCTCCGGATCAGCGCGCCAGTCTCCCAGTCGTAGAAGCAGACAAAGCCGGTGCCAATGACGCCGAGGAGGGCACCACCCTTGATGTCCTCTACGGCGTAGGGAATCGTGACGAGACCGGATCGCTCTCTGAAGTTCCTGAAAACCTTGACGACGGACCCAGCCTCGCGCACAGCGTATGTGTTGCTGTCACTGGCCCATGCAAAGCCGAGACCGGCGCCGAAAGCCTTGTTCCGCCATGCCAGGGCCGTGTAGATGATGTACTCGCCGTCGCCACAGACGGTGACGAAGCGGCCGTTGGGTGAGTGCTGCAGCAGCTGCGCATACACCTCCGTGCTGCCCATCTCTCGAGTGCCTGCCGCAATCCTCTGGCCGTCTACAAGGCTCTCGTCTGGTGGTCATGCTCAAGGGTTAGCATTCTTCTCCACCTAGAGTCATCCGTCGACAAAGATACCCACTGTCATTGGCGCCCAAGTTTGCGCTCAGCACCTCTGCGCCCTTTGCCCAAACGACTTTTCCGCTGCCGTCCATGCTGACGCTGGGCTCCTCCTTGCCCAGCTTGACGACAACGGCACCTTCGTCATATCCCAGAGCCACATCATTGCCCGTCTTTCGGTAGGCCACACACCACGCCCTCTCGAGGCCGTAGTCGAGCGTCGATTCGAGGCGGTAGGTGTTGCTGTGCCACAGCTTCACTGTCCCGTCTTCGCTGCCCGAGATGATGAGGGGCAGTGCCGGGTGGAAGCAGGCAAACGAGACATTGGACGTGTGTCCCTCGAGCGTCTGAATGCAAGACTTGGAGATGTAGTCCCAGATCTTGATTGTCCGATCGTCGCCCGTCGTGACCAGGTATGGCTTCTCTCCGCCGTGGTAGTACTCGACGTAGTTGACACCCTTGTCGTGGGCCTCGAGCGTAAAGTTGGCCATGCTCGAGCCCAGCGTCCACACTTTGACAGTCCTGTCCAGGCAGGCAGAGGCAAACGAGTTGGAGTCCTTGGGGTTGAACGAGAGATTCATGATGTAGTGCGTGTGTCCCTCGAATGTCTGTCACAGATCATGCATTAGCCATCTCAAAGCTTTTCCTATGTCAGAAGGATAAAGATGAGACTGCTCACCTGAACGTGCCGCCAGTTCTTGTCCCAGTCCCACATCTTGATCGTCATGTCATCACTGCCCGTCAGGACGTAGCTGCCCGTGGGGTGGACGGCGAGGCAACGAATGTAGTCGGGATGTGCCTCAAAAGTCGTCACCTTTTCGTGGGTATTGTAGTTGAAGCACCGCAGCTGGAAGTCATCGCTGCCGGCAACGAACCAGTTCTTGCGCGCGATGAACTTGACGCAGCGGACGGGCACCTCGGTGACCTCGAACGTCTTGACGAGCGCCCCAGTCTCATAGTTCCAGATGTTGACGCTGCCCGAGTACAGGCCGGCGAGCAGCCATGGCTCCGTCGGGTGGAAGTCGACGCTCTTGACCCGGTCGGACCGGGCAAAGAGCTTGCGATTGATGTCGAGCAGCATCGTTCTGGCTGACGCTGGGCTGTCGACGTCTGGAGAGCTTCTTCTGGTGGCCGATGCACGTCGTTGAGAAGTCGACGCTTGACTTCAAAGTCGACTAGCTGGCGCGCACGTGACGCGACTCTTCTACAAACGACCACCATCTCTACACGCCATGCTGACGGACAATGCCTATAGACTTTACATTGCTGCATTATCACATTGCGAATCGCACACGCAGAGAGGGAGGTAGGAGGAAGCGAGGATGGAACTTCCAAGATTGCACGATTGATGCAGCTGTATACTACTTGGCGTTGGCCCACACCCGACTCCTTCCAATCTATCCCTTCCTCCCCTACAGCGTTCTCCTTAACGCTGCACTCCCGTGTAGATCGGGTTCTTCTTCTCGTGGATGGGCGCCTGTCCCTCTGGTGACCCCGGGATCTTCTTTGCCAATTTCTATTGGAATTCACACAACATATGTCAACGTCCAGCTCCAGAGCAGAAAGAAAGGGACAGACTCACGAGCTTGTCGAACACACATTGGTTGAGTGTTTCTGGGAATTGCCGAGCGTTAGAGCGTTCGTCCACGTCTGCTTCCGATGATCATACTCACTCTCTGGCTTCCGGCACAAGTAGAATTCCTGGTCGCAGGGAGAAAGAGAGAAAGAAAACAGAGGTCAGATTAGGAAGATTGACCTGTACCCGCGTCACTCACCTGGTTGTGTCGTTCCAAGCATTGCCAATGATCCTCCCATTCCTTTCCACAGTTTTCGCTAAGCTTCTTGATCCTGGTTTGTGTAATGGCAAGTTGTAAGCTTCGCGAACCCCCCTATCGACGTAAAGGCTAAGAGAAGCGGCCAAGAGGGATCACTCACAAATCTTGAGCACACCGTGTGACGCGCCTCCCCTCCTTAAGACAGTGTTCCGGATCCCTGCTCTCGTTCTTGCAGAGCATAAAGTCCTCGTTGTACGACTTGCAGTGCTCGCCGAGGAAGAAGGCGGCCGACTTGAGAGGCGCGCTCGTGGTCCCCACCTCGTCGACGTGCGGCTGGCCCGACGGCGCCAGCGAGGGCTCGATGTAGGGCGTCGAGGGGAACCGCGCATCTCTGTGTGTGGCCATCTTGACGGAGGGAGCGGTGCTTTCCTGGTGTGCTGAGGAGGCGCAATCGGCGACGGCAACGACCAGGAAGATGTGAGCGCGACCGGTCGACCGCCAATCGTCTTGGCCCAATTGGTTAGGGCCGTAAAGCCACGCGAGCAGACGGATGCGACCCAGCTCCTCCGCGCACGTGCAAAAGCCCGCCCGACCAAAATTTTTAAAATTTCAAAAGCTTTGTTAAAAGTTGCGAAGGGAAGGTCTCTAGCCAGAAAGAAGAGTCGGTTGGTCAGGAGAGCACCACCACTAGCAGCAGCAACAGCAGCCATGGCGACGTT
The DNA here is from genome assembly GCF_003144295.1 of Acaromyces ingoldii. Lineage (NCBI taxonomy): Eukaryota > Fungi > Basidiomycota > Exobasidiomycetes > Exobasidiales > Cryptobasidiaceae > Acaromyces > Acaromyces ingoldii. The sequence continues at coordinate 156,395 of NW_020290257.1, read as the reverse complement.
CAAGTCTAGCATGGCGCCGGTGCCATCGGCCAGCGACTTTCTCGACATTGTGCTGTCCAAGACGCAGCGAAAGACGCCGACGGTGGTGCACCCGGGATGGAAGATCACGAGAATTCGGTCGTTCTACTCGCGCAAGGTCATGTTCACAAAGGACGCCTTCACCGAGAAGCTCGATGCCATCCTCTCGGACTTTCCCATCCTCGACAACCTGCACCCCTTCACCTCGTCGCTGATGAAGTGGGTGTTTTGAGCCAGAAGATTTGTGCAAGTATCTCTGTAGGCTGACAGAAACACTTTCCAGCGTCCTCTATGACAAGAATCACTACAAGCTGGCGCTTGGCCAGCTCAACACGGCGCGGCATCTCATCGACTCGGTGGCTAAGGACTACGTGCGTCTCATCAAGTTTGGCGACTCGCTCTACCGCTGCAAGCAGCTCAAGCGGTCTGCGCTTGGTCGGTGAGTGTCATATACGTCTGTATGCGGGTCTCAGTGGCTGACCCACAAGATGATGCTCGTCTCAGCATGGCGACGATCATGAAGCGACAAAAGGACCCATTGGCATACCTGGAGCAGGTCCGCCAGCACATTTCCCGTCTGCCGTCCATCGACCCGTCGACGCGGACGCTGCTCATCTGCGGCTACCCAAACGTGGGCAAGTCGTCGTTCATCAACAAGGTCACCCGGGCCGATGTCGACGTGCAGCCGTACGCATTCACGACCAAGTCGCTCTTTGTCGGCCACATGGACTACAAGTACCTGCGCTGGCAGGTCATCGACACGCCGGGCATCCTCGACCACCCGCTCGAGGAGATGAACACCATCGAAATGCAGAGCATCACCGCCCTTGCCCACCTTCGCAGCGCCGTGCTGTACTTTATGGACCTCAGCGAGCAGTGTGGCTACTCGATCGAGGCTCAGGTCCAGCTCTTCAACAGCATCAAGCCCCTCTTTTCCAACAAGCCGACGATGCTCATCATCAACAAGATTGATGTCCAGCGCCTCGATACCCTCGACGCCGAACGTGCCGCCCTCGTCCGCGGCCTCGTCGACGAGTCCGACGGCAAGGTGCAGCTGGCGGAGATCTCGACATTCACGGAAGAGGGCATCATGGAGGCGCGCAATGCCGCATGCGAGGCGCTGCTGGCCATGCGTCTCGACGCCAAGCAAAAAGGCGGCAAGGTCAATACGATTCTCAACCGCATCCACGTCTCGCAGCCCAAGCGGCGCGACGAGGTGGAACGCAAGCCCTTCATCCCCGAAGCGGTCGCCAATGGCTCTCGTAGAAAGTTCGAAAAGGACGACCCGGAACGGAGGCAGATCGAACGCGACGACGAGGAGGCACACGGCGGTGCTGGCGTGTACAACCTCGACATGAAGAAGCGGTACATGCTCGAGGACGACTCGTGGAAGTACGACACGATCCCCGAGATCCGCAACGGCAAGAACGTGGCCGACTTCATCGACCCGGACATTCTCGACAAGCTCGAGGCACTCGAGGCCGAGGAGGAGAAGCTGGAAAATGACGGTTTCTACGACGAGAGCGAGGAGGAGATCGAGGATGATGAGGCACGCGATGTCCGCGAGGCTGCTGAGGCGATCCGACGACGGCGCGAGGAGGCAAAGGGCTTCTCGCAGGACCGCAAGAAGCTCAAGGCGCGTGCGCGTGTGCCGCGGAAGCTGCAGACGCGGACATTTAGCGAAATGAGCGAGAAGCTCAGGAGCCTCGGCATCGACCCCAGCAGCATCACCGCACGCGCAGAGCTACTGGCAAAGGCAAAGGGTCTCAGCGTTGCCGGTGGCAAGCGAAAGCGCAGCGGTGCTGCGGCTGATAGCGACGACGATGAGGAGATGATGGACGGAGCGGAGGACGAGGATGCATGGGAGGAGGACGACGGTGACAACGAGGGCATGGACGTGGACGGCGAGGATGGCGACGGCCCTTCGACGCGGGCTCGCAAGGCGAGGCGGTCCGACACGGGGAGTCGTCTGGCGACGGCGCGCCGCGCATCGTCGAACCTGTCGAACCGAAAAAAGTCCGGAGGCAGGCCCACATCGCGCGCAGGCCCCGTGCGCATCCCCGCGAGCAACCGGCAGCTCGCGGGCCTCAAGAACGATGCACAGGCATCCAAGGCACGCGAGCTCAAGGACCTGGGCATTCGCCAGCGCAACTGGCACGCAAAGGCCGGCGAGTCGGACCGTGCCATCAAGGAGACGAAGCCAAAGTGGCTCTTTTCCGGAAAGCGCGGCAAGGGCACCACGCGGAGCCGGTAGTCTTCCTCCAGCACACACACTCTCTCTTTCTGCCTCGTGTTTCTGTATATCTTCCACTCTACAATGCATGTCTCTACTACCACAATGGCGACGTACAGCAGAGAGAGAAAGATGGCGTGCGACGGCGCTCGCACTCATTGACTCTCGTCCATGGCGTCCTCCTCTTCCTGGCCCGCACTCGCCGGCTGCTCCTTTGCCCACTCGACAAAGTCGTCAATCTGACTCGGCCAGGCCGCTGTTGTTCTTTCCTCATCAGCTTAGTCCTCCCCAGATAGCTTGGCTTCCTTGAAACTGCATGCTCACCATCAAAATCGTGTGTCTTGAACTCCTCATCGATCTCCTTTGTAAAGTCGAGAAACTGCAGAGCATACCTCCTCGCGTCAGCTTCTCACCATTCATGAACAAGGTAGGAGAGGATGGCACAGCACGCACCAGGGTCCATGTGTCCTTGCTGATAGCCCGGTTGCCGCCCTTTTCCGCGAGAAACTTCTTCCAGAGCCGGAGCTGGCGCGGTGTGAATGTGCCTTTGCGGTCCGGCGTCCCGTTGCCCTGGAAAGTGGGACTGTGTGGCAGGACAAGGTCCCAGAATGCAACGGCAGACTCGAGAGCTTCATGCCCGGGAATAGTTAGTCGCCAGGTGTCTGAGAGAGCGACACATTCATGGCCCACTCACGAAGACTCTTTTGCCCCTCTGGTCGTGCAAAAGTGTAGGTGAACTCGTACGTCCGCGCAAAGAGACCCCCCTTTGCCTCGCTCGCCCGCTCGCCGCGAACCGGTGCGTCCTGCTCGAGCTCCTGGCGTAACCGTGGAAGAAGCCGCTTCTGTGCCTCGGCGTCCTCGCACGGCTGGCCGTCTGCAATGGTGCGCCAGCCAGCGATGTAGTCGTCGCGCCGAAAGGTGCCCAATGAAGGCGACTTGAGGTAGAAGGAGAGCGGCAGCATGACGACGTCTTCGGGGCTGATCGAGAGCGCCTCGCACATCTCCATGGCCCCCTCGATTGTGATGTCTGTCCCATCGTCGTCTGTAATCCTCGTCAAAGTGAGCTACAGGAGACAAAGGGAGAAAAGACAGCACGGCACGCGCTCAGCTGCTCACCCTTGAATTCATCAAACATCCTCCCTAGCTTCTCCCGACTCTCCTTTTCTTGCTTCTTGTCGGCCCCACCCCCGCCCGCCGCCTTGGCCGCGTTCGTCATGGCCGTCTCATCGGTGAAAAAGGCATCGACAGCCCGGTCGAGCTTGTAGCTGTGGGTCTTGAGGAGCCGCTGGGCGTCGGCCTGCGTCGCGTTTGTGACGCTGCGCAGCTGGCGGACGAGCGCCTCGCGCGATTTTGCCGTGGAAGAGGACTTAGGCACGGCGAATTGGTCAGCTTCTGCGAAGACTCTGACCAGACGAAAGGGAAAGGACGGAGGTTGGGGGAGCATGTGAACTTACCATGTTGCTGCGAGGCGCGCTCGAATTTCGGCGGGGTGAGAGGAAAAGGAGGGAAATGAGACCGGCAACGAGTGCCGCAAGGATCAGCTGCAAGACAGTCGACGACAACGTGGTGGCAGGGGCCTCAGGACTGCGATGGTCAAATTGGACGGACTGAAGAGAGACGTTGGACTCGGTGAGTGGAGCGAGAGTGTTGGAGTTGGGAAGGCGCTATAAAGTCACGTGTTTTTTCGTTGCTCGCTCACAACCTCTTCATTGGCATTGTTCCCCTCTACGAAATTCGCTGCTTCACGGTATTGCAACGGTATTGGAAGGCATGCGCTGATGTCAATACTGCGAGAGGGCGCTTTTCGTTATTGCAACACCCTGAGAATGTAGGATGTCAACCAAAATCACATGCTGCCTCTATTGTGCAGTGATGCTTCCAGGAAGAACAAGACCGACGATTGCTGAGCTGACCCCGGAATGGCTTAGCTACGGCGAAGATGCCGTAGCCCTCGGTTGTGACGAGAGTGAGGGTGGCGGTGACCAGCTTTGTAAGTGACTACATGGGAGATTGCGCAAAAATTGTTTGACGTAGTTGTAGCGTTAGCTTTACTCGGACGCAGCCTCCGGCCTCTCTCACCGCGGCATCCTGGCGGTGTGCTGGGGCACTCACATTGAAAGAATTCCCCACACAAGCTCGCAAGCCTGGCCGAGAGGCCTTTAGATATAGTGGGCACTGATGTCAAAAATGAGCAAACGTGCTGCCGGCATTCTTGTGGCGTCCTCAGGTCTGACCAGATAGAAAAGATAAGTGCGGGAGCAGAAATAAGCAACAGGGAATGGAGCAAGATCACCAAGACAATTATGTTTACCGTTATCGCCGGGGTGGGGGTTGCAATGCCGTTAATCCTTCTCCGCTCCCTGGAACCTGGAAGCGGCGAAAGGAGCGGTCATCTGGGCCGCGCCGCGCCTCTCACTGCGCTGTGTCAATCTGTTTTTCGCAGAGCAGAGAGACAACAGGAGCCTAGCTCATTGGCTGAACTGCTTTGGCTTTCAAAGCGGCGATCTATCTTACCTAGTGATTCGTTTCCGGAGCTCCCTTTCTAGCAGATAAGGTCCAGTGACGTGAGCGCAAGTGTCAAAGCTTGCTGTCTCGCCTTGCTGATAAACGGGCTCTGAATACAAAAAATTGAACATCTCCAAAGAACGAGTCAGGTGCCGTGCCCTCTCAGAGCCGATGAACGGTACTCCGTCAGGTTGGGTATACTGGGCTGCAAAGCACGACATTCACAATCAAGAAGACAGCCTCAGCACTTAAAACGAGAGAAGAGAGGTTGCAGAGGCAGCTGTATATAAGCTGACTGATTGGCCGACTCTCCTGGGCTTAACATACCCCTAGACCTTCTTCTGTCTCCTTTCTTCCCTCTTTCCCTATGAGCAACGAGACGAACGAGAGGGCTGATGCCCTCTCCCAGGTAATACACCTCTCTAAGATATCCAAGGAGCACAAGCCGTTGGCCGAGGCAAATGACGAAACGAACAAAGACGAGGACAAAGTTGAGGAGCAGCTTGTTGAAGAAGAAAGACATGAGCAAGAGGCCAATGTTTTGGCTGGCGACATGTCGACGGAAGTCGCGAATGGCCACCCCATTATCAGCACGGGGATGGACGTCTCGCGTTTCATTGTTTCCGACCGTGACGACTCCGATCCTGCAATCACTTTTCGAGCCCTGGTTCTGGGTACAGCCTTCACCGCTTTCGCCTGCGTGATCAACATGCTTTACATGTTCAAGCCTATCGAAGGCGGGCTAGAGGTGTCCAACGTTTTTCTCCTCCTTGTCATCTATTTCTTCGGTATCGCCTGGGCGCGCTGTACGCCTGAACCTGCTCGCTTCAAGAACCCCAAAGTGCAGGCAATTTTGCGATTTGTCAATTCTGGCCAGCCATTTGGCATAAAAGAGCACGTCATCGCAACCCTGACTGCTTCCTCCTCTTACAACGGCAAGTCGGCAATCGAGATATACGCCATCGAGAGGCTATACTACAACCACACCGTCAGCGCCACGACAGCAGTTCTTGGCACCTTTTCAATTGCCACCATCGGTTTCTGCCTCGCTGGTCTGCTCCGTCCAATCACAGTCTACCCCTCGGCGATGGTATACTGGCAGAATCTGCCTCTGGTCGTCCTCTACCAGCGTTTACATTTCGATGATGTCGCCGACCGTGTACAGAGGCTCGTGACTTTCGCAAAGGTCTTTACCGGCATGCTCCTCTTCGAGACGATCCCAGCCTACATTATGCCGTGGTGGAATGGCGTGTCGATCGTTTGTCTCGCGACGCAGGGCGCCGAAGAACCGTCGAGAAAGGTCATCGCAACCATCTTCGGCGGCGCGAGCTCAAATGAAGGTATCGGTCTTCTCAACTTGTCATTCGACTGGCAGTATATTCAATCGCGTACTATGTCACTTCCACTCAAGCAGCAGGCAAACTCTTGGATTGGTCTCGTGGTGTGGGCTATCGCAATGCCCTGCCTGTACTACGCCAACGTTTGGGGAGCGCGCGACCTGCCTTTCATGTCGACATCGCTCTTCGGAGCTGACGGCAAGAAGTTTTCGGCGGTCAAAGTATTTGGCACGGGCGTACCCATCCTAGACGTGAACAAGCTTAAAGAAACCGGTCTGCCCAGGATCACAGCCACGACTGCCTGGGGCTTCTTCACGGCAAATATGGCCATCGGCGCTCTCATCATGCATGTCGCCATCTTCTACAGCCACGACATGTACCGTGTCGTCCAGCACGTCAGAGCCGGGACGCTTCGAGACCCACACTATGAGGCCATGCAGAAGTACAAGGAAGTACCTCGGTGGTGGTACCTCTTCCTGTTCTTCCTCGGAATCTTGGCTGGCATCATCGTTGTGACGAAGGACGACACCACGACCCTACCAGTCTGGGGCTTTCTAGTTGCCTTGCTGCTCGGCTGCATTATTGCGCCCATCAGCTGCACGCTGTATGCCCTCTTCGGAACCGGTGTTGCCACGAACCAACTAAGCAAGTTGCTCGGAGGTGCTTTACATCCTGGCCGCCCACTAGCAAATCTCTATTTTGCTGCATGGTCGCATCAAGTTATTGCTCTCTGTGTCGACCTGTCTCAGTACCTGAAGGTAGGACAGTACATCAAGATCAGCCACCGGGCCATGTTTGCCACACAGCTGTACGGCACGCTGTTGGGCGCTTGCATAAATTACTTTGTCATGACGTCCATCGTCACCAACCAGCGCGAAATACTCCTCGACCCCATCGGTGATCACGGTGGGTTTAGACCTGCCCTTTCTTCAAAACTACGCTCACGTCTAATACCTCTGCAGTCTGGTCGGGTGCACAAGTTTCCAGCCTCAATTCGGCTGCCGTCACTTGGGCCTTGGCAAAGCAAGGTGAGTGTTACGAAAGAACAATTGCTGTGAGCTTATGCTAAGTCTTCAGCAGTCTATGGCTTCTCGGGACGCTACTATCTCGTACCGCTTGGCATCATCATCGGAATGATTCTGCCCGTTATTCACTGGCTTCTCCTCAAGCCGTTTCCCCACTTAGCCAAGTATCCCATTGTGAGTTGTGTCCATAGTCTTTGTCTGTACCATCAAGTCCAGAGACTGATCGTGATCTCGGCAAAGGCAACACCTATAATTGCAGCATACATGGGCCAATACTACTATGGCAATACCTCCTTCATCCAGAGCTCCATCATAATCGGCGTCATCACTCAGGTATGGCTCCGTCGCCGCCGCCCGAGCTGGTACAACAAGGTGAGCGTTACGTAAAGGGTACTTTGTGGCACCTTCGCTGACCACAGAGCTGCATCACCAAAAGTACAACTACCTCGTCGGAGCTGCAATGGACGGTGGTTCCCAGACACTCATCTTCATCCTCTCGTTTGCCGTCTTTGGTGCGAGCGGCAGGAAGCACAGTTTTCCAACGTGGTGGGGCAACCCTGCGGGCAATCCGGATCACTGTCTATAGAAGGCCTCTCCATTTCTTCTTCTCTCTTTCCTTCTGTCTCATATGGTTCCAGCTGGTAAGGGCGGCATTTGTGTCTAGTGTACTTCTGAGGGCGAGTCTCGGTATTTTATGTCTATTTGAGGCTGGCGAAACGAATCAGATTTTTCTTTCTCGGTCACGGGCGATGAAGGGGAAGAACGAAAGGACATCGGTAGACAAAGGAGGACAAAGGAGGACATTGGCGTGGGTGCAAGTAAATGAAAACGGTGCTAAGCTGGTTTTCGCGCCACATTCAATACTGTAAGTTCGCCTCTTTCTCACCATCTTCCCGAGTCCCAGCACTTTCTTTCTTATGGACACTTCAGAATGTGAGAACCTTGTGAAGAGATGGATGATTGAATGATGTCACATAGACGTGGCCTTGCGTTAAAGTCGTGATGAAGTACAGGTTCGAGAAATTGGGGCGCTAAATCGACACGTCTTCTTCATCCCCTTGCTCGGTGTGCAGGGATCGCTGCTTGGGCAGGTCTCTCGGGACCTTCTCAAACACCCTGATGAGTGTACCGTCGGTCAGAGAGGAGCTCTTTTCCTGAAGCTTGTACCCTCCCAGCCTCGGCAAGGCCTGGAAGCGGACGAGCCAATAGGCGGCGCCGAGGAGGAAGATGCCAATGGAGACGGCAGGCGCGAGGGCGTACCACGTGTGCTCGTACACGGCATCCTCGGGCCTCTCTGGCGGGATCCAAGGGACAATGACGAGAAAGGCCGAGACAAGCGTGAAAAAGAGGGCGACAATCCAGCTCGCCCGGAACGGCGGGTTCCATTCCTTTGCCCACTGCGGCCGGAGACTGCGAGGCAGGTAGGCCAAGGACAGGGCCAACCCTACGGCGGTGTTGACGACGTTGAGCGGGTAAGAGCTAAGGTTCAACACAAACGAATACGCATCGCCCGAGGGAGGCGCGAGCATGATGACGAGGGTGACGATGATGTGCCAGCCGATGCCCACAAAGGGTGCCTTGAAAGGACGGTTCGAGGCGAAGAACGAGGCAAAGGGAATGAGGTCCTCCCGGCCGAGAGCCTGGTTGAGCCTGCCCTGGGAGAACACGACGGAAAAGACGTTGGCGACAGCCGACAGGGCGACGAAGACGCTGTGTATCAGCAACAAAGAGTTGAGGTCAGCAGTCGGCAATATAGGAAAGAAGGGGGGAGGTGAAGTGACCACAACTCACGATAGAGCCCGAGCCGATGACTTGCCAAACATGTTTTGGAAGTAGAGGCTGGCAATGACCTGCTCCGACTCGAGAATATCCTGTCGTGGTACGGCGGCAAAGTAGGCAACCTGAGCCAGGACGTAGAGGATGGTGATGATGATGAGGGCCAATGGGCCTGCGATCTTGAGAGTGCGCACGGGCCGCTTGACTTCGCCCATGGCGTAGAAGACATTCGAATAGCCCACGTAGCTCCATCCGGCCTATGCCAATGGTGCAAGTCATGTCAGTAAGGGGCAGGTAGTGAAAGTCTGAGGCAAGAGACGCACATTGTAAATGCAGGAGGCGATCCCAAAAATGTCGTTTCGAGTACCTGCAAACGCGTTGGTGAAGTTGTCCGGTGGAGGCTGGATCTTGGTGCGACCGGCCAGGGCGGCGAAGCCAGAAAAGGAGACAAGAACGAGGATGACGAGCTTGAAGACGCCCAACGCGTTCTGGAGGCGGAGGCCCCACTTGAGGAAGCAACCGTGGAGAATGAGTGTCGAGACGAGGACAGCGACGCCAATACCCCTGGCGGACCACTCGCTTGTCGTGTTGCCCGCACGGAGGAAGTAGCGACCAGCCGTGTATGCGTTGCCCGCGGCTTGACCCAGCAGAAGAGCCTGGGCAGCATACATTGAAGAAACGAGGAACTTGGGCTTCCGGTAGGCGTGCTGCAGATAGTTGAGCTCACCGCCGTTGCGTGGCATCATCGTCGCGAATTCGGCGTATACGGCGAAGCCGCACCCGGCCACCACGGCTCCAATGACCCAGTACATCAGGCTCATACCGACAGAGCCGCTCTGCTGCAAGATTGTGCTGGAAGTAGCGAAGACGCCCGTGCCCACGATGCGGTTCACGATGAGGAAGGTGGCCGAAATGACACCGAGCTGGCGGCCCTGAGGCACCTCATCGACGAGGTCATCCTGGCTCTCGACGACGGGCAGTTGCTGCACGTGCTCGTCGGCAACCGACTTCTTGTACTCCCCGCTGCTCCTCGTGCTCGCCATCGCACAACGCACACCAAAGACTAGACAATGAGAGTGAAAGGAGGAAGGAAGGAAAGCAGCTACTTATACACCATCTTCCCCCTGGCAAACCAGACACACAGGCGCAAAAAAAAAAAGGGAAAAAAAGTTTAAACGAGCACGCCATCGCACGATCGCGCTATTTTCACCGCCAGTTTTTCTTTTTCTATTTCCGCTCAGGCTTCGCGAGATGAGACTCTTCAGGTACAGTACGTTGTCAGATTCAACGATCGTTAATTGAGCAGCAGGACGGCCTTCTCGCCGGAGGACCCGTCTCTGTCGCCAGGCACGAGCGCCGAGCATCCTCTCCTTTCATGCTCAAGGTGGGAGCCCAAGACGCTTGCGCCACTCGCCAGCTTGGCAGGCAACTGACACCATTGTTTCTCCTGCGCACGTCAACCTTGGGTTGCACTCCACGTGGCTTGGCAGATCCGGGGAATTTCCTCCGTCGGTGCATTAGTGGACGAAGTGACTCCCGCTCGAAAGAAGGAAGGTTCAGGATTTCCAAAATCGCGGGGTCCTTTCTCGAGAATGAGCGCGACAGTGACCGAGGAGATCCGCCTGGAGCGGCTGGACCCAGCGTCTCGGAGCGCTTCGACCCCTGCTTCGTCGCTGGGACACGGCGGAGGCGATGAGGATGGTCAGGGCGCAGTCGCGGCCATCGATGGCTCGCGGGAGCAACTCGTCTCGGACTTAGCGCCCATTGATGGGGGCCGGAAGGCGTGGACGTTTGTGTTTGCCAGCTTCGTCTTTGAGACTATGATCTGGGGCCAGTCATACGCCTACGGTGCCTACCAGAACTACCATGACCACGATGTGCGCTCGGCACTGTACGGCAAGGCGTCGCCCGCCGCAACGTCGGCCATCGGAACCCTCGTCATTGCCGGGCAGCACTTTGTGCCCCTGCTCACGCGCGGCTTCTTTCGCACATACCCGCACCTAATCAAGCGCGTCGCACTTGGCTCCATCGCACTCAGCTCCCTCTCGCTGCTCGCCGCCAGCTTCCTCGAGGCCCACGTCGCCGCCCTCCTCGTCTTCCAGGGCATTCTCTACGGCATTCTCTCGGGCGTCACCTTTACGCCCGTCATCCTCTGGCTGCCCCAGTGGTTCGACGAGCGGCGCGGCACGGCCAGCGGCATCATCTACTCGGGCAGCGGCCTTGGTGGCACCGTTTTCCCGCTTCTCGTGGGCAAGCTCCTCGACGGCGTGGGCTTTGCCTGGACGCTGCGCATCGTCGCCCTCGTTTCTTTTATCGCCACCTCGCTGGCCGCGATGCTCATGCAGCCCCGTCTGCCCATTGTCACCGCTCCGAGCTGGCCCCGGCAGACGGTGGTGCGCAGGCTGCTGCCCGAGGGCATCAAGGCCATGTGGTCGACGCCCTTTGCTGGCGTGGGCGAGGCCATCATCTTCTGCCAGTCGTGCGCCTGGTGCACCATCTCCCTCTATATCTCCACCTACACTTCCTCGCTCGGCTTCAATGCTACGACGGCCACGGGTATTCTCTCGGCCTTCAATGCCTCGGCCACCGTCGGCTACCTCTCCATCGGCCGTCTCATCGACATGACGAGCTACCCTTTTGTCATGGGCGCCTCCACCCTCACCTGTTCACTAGCCGCTTTTTTACTTCTCGGCTTCTCCCACTCGCTGCCCCTCCTCGTCGCCTTTGTGCTCGTCTTTGGCCTCGCCGGCGGTGGCTTCACCACCTTCCTCACCCCGCTCAGCACCGACTTGGCCAAGCTCAACAGCCAGGACCTCGGCACAATCTACCTTGCCCTCATCTTTGTCCGCGGCACCGCTGCTGTCGGTGGGCCCCTTGTCGGTGCCGCGCTTTACGATGAGGGGGAGCTGGGCAATTTCGCCCTCTATGGCGCCCACGGCTTCCGCGACGTCATCATTTTTGTTGGCACGGGCATGATCATCGCCTGCGGCCTCGCCATTGCTGCCTGGCTTCTCCGGCGAAAATGGATGGCCGCGTCGACTTGAAATCTTTCCTGCACCCCATAGCCAGCTTCTCGCACTGTATTGCTCACACATACTCTCATATACAGCTATGGAAAATAAAGTAAGACCCTCGTCGCGTTTTTTGTCAGAATCGAGCTCAACGAAAGAGCTCCTCACCACAGTTCTTAGGCCGTCACACACTCAATTCTGGATCTGATGAGCTGAAACTTTGTACAACGGAGCGTTCGTAAACAATAAAAAGATCTGTGAACTCAGTATCGAGTGTTACCTCCTCCATTGGCAATAACAGCCTCCATTTGTGAAGGCATGGACTGTACTAGGTTGGCAAAGAAGTCCTCCTCTATCTCGCTCCAAACCTCTTCAATCAAGGGAACAAGTGCATCACGGACAGCATCAGGTCCTCCTCCAAGTTCTCGGATGTGTGGATGCTTCTCGTGAAGCCTTTTCTTGAGTATTGCCCAGGCATTTTCAATTGGATTCAGATCTGGAGAGTATGGCGGCCAGAGGATGGGTTCAATGCCTTGCTGCCTGAACCAGCGCCGTGAATGCTTTGATGTATGCACCGGGCTGTTGTCCTGCTGGAACAAGCTCTGCCCTGGCAGATTGTCGAACCATGGAAGGAAGTGTTCAGCGAGCATGGAGGTGTAACCTCTTGAATTGAGATGAGGGCCAGGTGTCCTTGTCAGAGGTCCTTTGTTCGCTCCCTGGAAGCAGCCCCACATCGAAACACCCAGGCAGCCACCAGCTGTTGTCTTCTTGATGCAATCATCGTGATACTTCTCTGCAGCAGTGCGGAAAACCCAGTCCCGGCCCTTCTTTTCTCGTTGGACAATTGTTTCATCTGACCAAATGACCATGCCCCATTGAATGATTGACCAATCTCGATGTTCCAATGCAAACTGAAGGCGTCTTTCTTTATGATGTGGCTTGAGATCAGGCTTGGGCGTCTCTCTGTGCTTTCCTACTCCATATTCTCTCAACACACGGCGTGCAGTGGGTCTTGTAATGTCGAGGTTGCTGTTGTTGATTGTTTGCTGCAATGGCACCCTCCTGTTCTGCAATGCCTCATTGTGCAGTCTTTCTTTTTCGTCAGCAGATAGCTTGGATGGTCGGCCAGTCGGTTTGTGGTTCTCTGTGCTACCACGGGCTCTGAAGCGTTTTAGCATTGTCTTGACGGTGTTGTGAGAGAGAGAAAGCCTCTCAGAAATAATTTTGGAAGGCACTCCTTCTTCATAGAGAAAGAGGACCCTCTCCTTTTGCGCAGTGCTCCAGTGTTTGGGCATTGTGGTTTGGATGTAGGAGAAGAGATTCAACCGTGCTTTTGCCACACAAAGAGTATCATCCTGAGTAGCTACACAGCTTTTTGTCGAAGCTGGCTGACGACATCGGGGCAAAAAAACGCGACGAGGGTCTTACTTTATTTTCCATAGCTGTACATAAAGACATCAACCGACCTCCTGCAAAGGGGCAAAAAGGACTTTTTTTTTTTTTTTCTTGAGAATCACATTCTTCACATACAAGCGCAGTTGAGGTTTTCTTTTTCGTTTTCATGTTTGCACCGTACTGTGACGGATTAGGCTGAAGACGGCAAGACGGCTGGGGGGAGTGAATTGGGATCGTGGTGGGGAGAGAGAATTCGCTGTTGGAAGCAAATTGGAGCGGGGAGATGGGCGGACTTCGGAAAGCGTGATCTGAATCTGAGGAGGCAGAAGAATGGGGAATAAGGGTGCTCACAAGACGGGAAGTGCGAGGCAATGATAAGGCGTCACCACGGAGGAGTCTTGGAGCGGCCTGTAAGGTCTCGAATCAAGGGTCGGGCAGGGACACATACCCCTGCCCCTGTTGCTGAGTGGGATGTGTGAATTGTTCCCCGGATTGTCGCCTGGATTGATGCGTGGCCGGAAGCGGGTCCGCCGTATAAGCGCAAGTGCCACCCACACAGCCGTCGCTGCAATAATCCTACCATTTAAGAACCACCTTGTCAGCGAAGAAAACTTTCAATGGTCTCTGGGGAGAGCACTCACTGGGCACTGAGGATTTCTTTCATCGCATGGGTAACTCTAACCTCGTATGCACAAATGTCAGTCTTACCATTCCCCTGTTTTCCAACCAAAAAAAAAAAAAAAAAAAAAGGATAACCCACCTCGCAATCTGCGTTGCGTTTGATCAAACCGTTCCAATAGCGGTGCTCAAGACGGCTTGGCAGTCCATAATTAGGCGTCACTACATGCTGCAGGCACAGCACGTCAGATCGCTTGGCTGAAGCGTGATCGCCAAGGCATACGTCACATGTACTTACAGCGACCGATTTAGCGACCCCGAGACCAGCCCGAGGGACGATAGTACTGGACTGTGGCCTGATCTTCAGTATCAGACACAAGGCTCAGCATGGAAAGACTCACTGCGGTCATGATCGTACCCAGCAGAAAGCCGAAAAAGACGAAAGCGACTTTTGGACGAAGCATTGTCTTTCTCAAGGGTTTTGTCGAAGCTCGTCGAAGGTGTGTCAAGGCTGAGGCAAAGGCAGACAATCGACAGTCTAGATGCTTTTGACGTTTGAGAAGATGGGCAAGAGAGGTGGGGAGGAGAAAGGAGACAAGGCATGGGCTCGCCCTTTTCAAGGGCAATGCAATCAGCGCTCACCTCAACGGTCCGGGGCGCGCCCTTCGGTCTTTCCTTGTTTTGTTTTTCTCTGCTTCACGCTGAGGGAAACTGACAAACTGTCCGAGGGCGTTGCCACTTCAGTGAGCGCCCTTGATGTAGCTGACTTTTTCTCTCTTCGTGTCACTTTGTACTCCATCTGAGTGTGTGGGTACATTAAGATCTGAGTCGAGCAAGAGCAAGGTAGACTCCCTTGCACTGTCAACGCACTGCGTACGTCTTGCCCGGTCTCACCAGTCAAAGCAGGTCCGGCGATGACCTTGACTCTTAGAAGACACGGTACGCCGTCCATCTCCGCCTCACCTGCTCTAGGGTCGGCGTGGAGTAGGTTTACGTGAGCTCACACACGCAAAGACACCAGCCGACCTGTTGCAAAGGGAAAGAGCATATCTTGAAGTACAATCGCATTTTTACATACAAGAGCACTATTATTTCTCTCCCAGAGTTTTGTGGGAGGGGATGGCATATTGCCTCCCTTCCATTTTATTCCTTTGCCAGATCGCTTCTCTTTCTTCCCGTCCATACCGTACCACATCGTATCGCGACAGCCGTCGTCCTTCGTGCTGTGCTCAGAAGCCCTTGTGTTCATAATGAAGTTTCAAATGGGCTGGCGACGTGGAAATAAGAGGCAATTGCTAAGAAGCGGAGCTCGAAGAGAAGTTGGAGCCTGAAGAGGAATGGACATCGGAGGCGTCTTTAGAGTTGGAAGAGGAGTCAGCGTCGGAGGCGTCTTCAGAATTGGAAGAGCTATGAGTGCCGAATGCATGGCCAGAGGCGGAAGAAGAGTAGGCGATGGAGGCATGGCCAGAGGTGGAAGAGGATCCGGCGCTGGGGACGTGGTTAGAGCCGAGAGTACGAAGGGCTGTCAAGAAATAGCGATCGCCGACGGGGGTCTCGATATCGACAAATGAATCATCCGAAGAAGAGTCCTTGGAGGAGTCGTGAAGCGGGATATAGTCAGGCAGCGGCGGGGACGGCTCGTGTTGACGGTGAGCCGCGTGCACACGATGGGGCGCCTGGTGCTGAAGGGGATGCGTCGGTTGACGTTGCGCCGAGACAAGCTGCTCTTTGAAGGTACACCATTCATTGTTCACGCAAACTTTGCTGCACTCCGACTATCGATGTCGTAACTTTGCATCAGCGGCACTTGCTTTGAGGTGTCACCAAACAGAGTACGCACTGGGCATGGAGGCTTCCCTTTCCCGCATGGAACCACCTGATTTCCTCTGCAAGTTTCAGTCTTCCTGATCGTGAGGTAATGTGCAGCAGTATGTCTCCTCCCACCGAGCAATTAGTTTCGCGCTTCATCAGTCCGGGCCAGAAGCCGTGCTCGAAGCGGTCCAGCACCTCATGAGAGGACGCCTCTGCATTCTGCTGGTGAGCATGTCAGTCTGGTGGGTGGGATGAGATTTCCCAAGCTTGAAGTGGACATACCACAATGGCTTGGCTAGCGAGTTTGCGGCTATCCCGAGGGACGGCAGTGCTGGCCTGTGGCCCGAATGTCAGGGTCAGGAGCAGTCTCGTACGGATTGTGGACTCACAGTCGTCGTGAAGCTAGCCAAAAGGGCTCCGAGAAAGCCGAGAAAGACTTTCTGATGGAGCATTGTATTCTCCACAATGAGATGTCGGAGCTCGTGGGCTACTGTATGTATACCAAGGTCGAGACGGACAGTCGGAAATTTAGATGCTCTTGACTTCTGAGAGGGAACAAGAGCAGTGAGAAGAGTGAGGAGATGGAGAAGTTGGGGTGCACCCATCAATCAGCGCCCAACGGTCGCTAGTCGCTCGATCGGGGCGCGCCTCTCGAGTTTTCACTGTTGTTTTAGGACAAACCCTCTCTGCGTTTTGCTGATGCCGACTGGGGCGCTGTCCGAGGGCGATGCCGACTCGGTGAGAGCCCACAAACTCGCTGACCTCTGCAGCTTTTGCGCTCTCCGTGACACACCGTATTCGATCTGAGTGTTGCAACAAAGTAACATCTGACTCGAGGAAGGAAATGTAGCAGCGGGCGCAGGGAGTATCTGACGATCTAGACGCAGCGTATAAGAGCTACACCATCCCCAAATTTGATGTCCTCGTCTTGCTCGACCACTCTGCTGCAAATCGTCCGTTCACCCCAAAGGCTAATTCAATTCTGTCAACGACAGAGGATCCGCCCAGCGCTCCTCTTTCCAACATTGCTGCAAAGTGTCAGACAAGGTTTGGAAGAAACTCACAATTTCACTTAAGATCGCATTACTTTGAATGGAGGGCAGGAGAGGGAAGAGGAAGGGAAGAGGAAGGGAAGAGGAAGGGAAGAGGAAGGGAAGAGGAGGAAGGGCAATGCATAATTTTTGGGGGTTTTGAGGGGAAGTGGGGTTGGAGCGAGCTTTCATTTTTCTATTTCTCGTTCTTGTGCGGACTTCGACTGAAATCATCGACTCTGCCATACTCGTTATCTCGTTGGGCTCAGGAAGGAGCATGTGGTCGGATGGCAATGGAGAGGCTGCGGTTGATTGCTAGGTCGACCCCAGAGCTAAGGGCTAGAGCCCTTTTCCTCGTCGGATTCGAGCCAGAGGCTAGAGCCCTCTTCCTCGTCGGATCCGAGCTTGACGCTAGAACCCTCTTCTTTGATGGGTTCGCGCTGGGGAGAACTGGGTCGAGATGCGACTGGGGGCCATTTCAACTCTCCATGGATATCGGTCCTTGTCTGACTTTCTTCCTTTTTCTTTGCTTTGTGCGACTCATATAGAACATCAACGTCGTCATATTTGTCGCGACATATCAGGTCATGCGGACAAATTGGGTTGCAATGGCCCTACCAGTCGAGATGCTCTTCAGTTCAGTGGCAGAGGCCTTGCAGAGCCTGCAGCAAAGGAACTCACCGGGCATTTCTTTTGTTGTTCGTCGTCACATCCGATGGTCTGATTGTTGGTTTTCGGTATGTATGGGTGAGCTTTACGGTTAGCTACGCAGGGTGCATGAGTGAGCGTCATCTTACCCTGCACGGTGGATCGTTGCGTTTAACCAAACGAGGGCCATTGAAGCGCTCGAAGCGGCGCAGCACCTCATAGTTGGGCGTCACCTCCTCCTGGTGGTGTTTCACATCGTGCTAGTGTCAGCAAACAAGGACACAGAAGCTTGCAGGAAGGTTGCTTACAGCGCCTTGCTTGGGGACCTTGAGACCAGCTCGAGGGACGAGGCTGCCGGCCTGCAAGCCTTATCGTCAGCGTCTTCAGGTGAAACGGAGAAGGAGACGTAGGCTTACCGTCATCGTGGCAACAGCCAGCAGGACTCCAAGGAAGCGAAGGGTGACGTTCGAACGAAGCATCATCTTCAAATATCTTTCGAAAGGGGCGAAGCGCGGCTCGTCGATGGTGTGTGTATGCGAATGCTTGTCAAGTCCAGCTTGCAAGTTCGGAGAGTCAGAGTCTCGTCTGTTCCCTGCCTTATGAGGGGAAGAGGAGGACAATGGAGGAGAAGTGAGTTGGGGGGAGAAGAAAGGAAGGGACCAGGGAGAGAAAGGGCCCTTTTTATGCCTTCTACCACGTCTTCAGCCAGCTCGAAAAGGGGGGTTCGCTGCTCTCGCTTTCATCGCGGGGCGCACGCTCTCTCGTCGTGTGTTTTGACCTTTTTCACTGTGGCAATGTTTTTATCTTTCTTTACTTCGCTGTGGGGCCGACTTGGACTGGCTGCCCCGAGTTGTCCGGGTTTGCCGACATTTACCCTCGAGCTCGCGTTGTGTCCCACACTCCCACACTCGACAGTGGCGTAAACACATCGATGCGAGGAGTGAAATCGGGCGGGCGGACCACCAATCTGGTTTTGCAATCGAGATGCAAGTGTGTTTGCCCTTTTTCTCGCACGCCGAGGCAGGTCTGGCCATTATCTCAGCCCTTGAAAGACACGAAACATTGTCCCACTTTCCCATCGGTCGACGCAAGAGGACAGGCACCAGAAAAGCGCACGAGCGACGCCATCTGTGATCACGCGATCACTCATGCTTCAGGCCATCACTCTCATTGGTTGATTTCGCTGATTGCACTGCCCTGTTCCACCCCTTTACAGCTTCGCTAGCTCGGTCTCGAGTTGGTCCTGTGACCAGCGTGCGCCGAGTGCCTCCCAGAGGAGGTCCTGCTCGGTCGTGGCCATCGATCCGTCTGGCTTGGGCGCTGTCGTGTCCAGATTGGCTGGAAACGCGTACCCACTGGCAGTGGCCCTGACCAGCGCCTTCACCTCTGCCAATGTCGCCCTTGCCCCTCCTCCTGTTACCCCTCCCCCTGCTTCCCCTCTTCCTCCCTTCTCTACTTGACTCTCATACAGTTCACGAGCCGAGGCAAAGACGGCGCGGATGATGCGCTGCGTATCGACACGCTCCATCGGCTTTCCAAACGGGCTCGAGACCTGGAGCAGATTGGCGGCGCGCGACACGTCGCTCGTCGTGTTGGTGCCCGCCGCGTGGATGAGGGCCGGGCTGAAGAAGAGGCCGTCGCCCTTGGCGAGGGGAACCTGGACAAAGGAGGCCTCGGCCGCGCTGCGCACCTCGGCGTGGCGGTAGGCGAGGTAGCCGTCAGGCAGGAGCTGGCTGAAGGGGAGCAGCAGCGTGGGGCCCGAGGCGAGGGGCATGTCCGAGTGGGCCACGGCGCCCTGGAGCGTCAGGCGCTGGCTGGCCACCTGCGTCGCAATCGGATAGCGTGCAGCTGCGGCGGCGCTCTGGAAGCCCAGGTGGTAGTCGCGGTGGGGGTCCTGCGCCTGTCCACCGGGGTGCACGACGTTGAGCTGTGACGTCAGCTGGTAGCCAGGCCCCAGCCAAGCCTGGCAGGCGAGATCGAGGAGCGGGTTGGCAAAGTAGCGTGCAAACGCACCCGCGTCAGCCACGGCCAGCTTCTCAAACGAGTTCCAGACACGGCTATTTGCGCCGGCCTTTGCAAAGTGGTCCCCCCGCGCTCGACCGCCGCTGCCGCGCGCCTCGGCCTCGAGGATGCCATCTAGGGCGCGGCTGGCCGCATCGACTGCCTCGCGCGGCACCATGTCGCGCACGACAAAGACGCCTGGCCCTTCGCCTAGGCACGCGTGCCACTCGTCCATCAGCTGCTCCTCCCTTTCCACAGCGGCAGCACCCTCGCCAAGCCACTGTCGCAGCTGGCTGCCCTCATAGATGGGCACCTCGCTCGCAATCGACGCGGCGAGCGGGACCGCGTCGCGCTGCGTCGTGCGCGCCGTGCAGGCTCGCAGGCCCTCGAGCGACGACTGGAGCGACGTCTTGAACAGCCGCGCCGGCACACCCATGATGGCTTTGCCCTTTCCACGAATCAAAAGAGAGAGAGAAGGGCCCGATTCGAGTCTGAGACTGCCTTTAAAAATGCGCAGACTTTTTTTTTTCCCGTGCCTTCCTAGACGCGGGGGAAAGCAGCAAATCTAGCCTCGATGGAGGGCGATTTGAGACGCCGCAAATTGGCCGTTCGACCCCGCTCTCTTCCTCAGCCTCTTGGCCCTCGTCGCACCCCTCTCCCTCGCCAGCTCCTCTTTGGGCCAAAAGTGCTGATGTTAATTCATTCGTGGAAAAGGACGCCCATCGCCGAGAAGTACCGACGCAGCAAAGAGCAGCAATGCCGAAAAGAGCGAGGACCGAGGGCCACTCCGCAACGTGGGTCTCTCTCTCTCTAAAAGGGCGTTGCAGTCGAACGGCATGACAAACGGACAAATAAGAGTGACGACCTCGTGGGGCATCAAACATCATGACGTACATCACAAGTTCTCTATGGTGATACACATGTCCCGAGAAGCAGGGGCGAGCAAGGGGGGATCCCGTTTGCCACCAACACGCGGTCAGACCAAGACCAACCCGGCAGCCGAGGCGGGGACAGATGGCGTTGCCCAGGAAATTTTAAAAAGGCAGATACAGCAGAGGAAGCCAAGCCGAGCCGAACCTATTTTCAATTAGGCGAGGGCGTTGATCGCCCATGTGTCGATTGGGTTTTATTTTGTACTGTACAGTACGGTACCGTTTTCGAAATCTGAGACTATTTACTTTGAAATGTGTTCTTCCGGTGCGTGATTCGGGCCTCGGTTCCTGAGTCAAGAACCTCGCGGTCGACGCTGTCTCCCCTGCATCCGTGGTACCTAGGACACCGCATGGTCGTATGGCAGTGGAGCCTCCAAGGCCTGTGTGTGCGATGTGAAAACCGTCTGACGAAAAGGTATATAAGAAGAGGCCCCAGTCGACCTCATCCACTTGCCAAAGCAAAGCACAACGCAACGCACCTCAGTGATAGACCTACACTTCCCAGACGCACACACAAGGCAAACGCACGCATCCCTTCAAAGCAAACGCGCAACTCTAATCTGCTCGCACCCATCGCGCATTCCTCATCAAGATGTACTTTACCAGCAGCAGCACGCCCTTCCTCGTCGCCATCGCGCTGGCTGGCGCAGCCACGCAGACGCTGGCAGCCCCACCCGCCCCCGTCGCCACCATTGCCGCACGGGCGCCCGTCGACGCGCTTCAGAACCGGCAGTTTGACCCGTCATCATTCCAGGCCTCGCTCTCGTCGTCGCTCGACGGGCTGGACCAGTCGCTGTCGTCGGCGCAGGCCTCGCGCAGCGCGTCGCTCTCGAGCGAAGTTGACAGCATCACGCGCAACGACCCTACGGTGCCCATCAGCACCAACGGGCCCTGCCCCACGGGTACGGTGGGCACGACGATTGGCAACGACAAGTGCTGCCTGTCCAACGTCTACATCAACGGCAAGTGCTATGATGTAAAGGGCCAGACGGGGTCCATCATTGTCAACGATGGCGGCGACTCCGAGTCGGCCAGCTCGAGCAACGGCGGCAGCAGCAGCGGCGACGACGACAGCTCGAGCCAGAGCTCGGGCAACGGTAACACCTCATCGTCGGGCGCCTCCAGTGGCGGCAGCAGCAGCAACAGCAACAACAACAGCAACAGCAGCAGCAGTAGCAGCAGCAGCGCCGCCTCGTCGACGTCGCAGTCGAGTGGCCAAAAGGATGGCGCTGCCTACCACGGCGCAGCCACGACCATTGTCGGCCTTGCCGGCAGTGCTGTTGTCGCCTTCCTTGCTCTGTAAAGGGAGTCGAACAGCTACCTCTCTTCTGCGGCTCAGTCTCAGAACACAAACCTGTACTCTATCAATCCATCCATCCATCCAGACTCTGTCCTTCTGGCTTCATCTAATGCAGCAGAAATGCAATCGCGTCGCATCTTGTCATTCCACAATCAGAAATGCCTTTCTACATGAGAGTGAACGATGGAAGTGACCTCCAGGTCTAATCTTTCACGCAGAGAATGTGAGAACCTACTCCTCGGGCGCGGCGGTCAGCGCAGGCGCAGCAGCAGCAACCTCGGCGAGCGCCTCCTCGTCGTCGCCCTCGTCGTCCTCGGCAGGCCAGGCGAGGGGCACGGCATAGAAGCGGACCTGGGCCTTGTTGGGGTCCTTCATGAGCACAAACTTGGCGGGACCCTCGCCGCCCTTGGCCTTGCGCGCCAGGTCGGCGACGGTGCGCACGATACCCCAGCCCATCGAGAGGTTGACGTTGATCTGGGCGGCAAACTCGCGCGGCTTGTACCACTGGGTGCCGAGGATCACGTGACGCGAGGCATCGCGGGCGTTGGCGCGCGAGATGTAGCCCATCTTCATGTTGTCGGCGCCGGCGAGGATGGCCTGGACGGCAAAGCGGGCGAGCTTGACACCGTTGTTCTTCATCTCGGTGGCCACGACGGCACCGCGCTGGCTGTCGAGCTTGGTGCGCCAGTCGGGAGCGCCACCAGCGCCCTGGGCGCGCGAGTCAAACTCGTTGAGCGTCTTGATGGTCACGTACTGGGGCGCACCGCCCTTCTGGAGCGCCGGCAGCACGGCATCGACTTCGGTACGGACAAAGAGCTCGACGGCGTCGCTGGGCGTCGAGAGGTCGAACTTGCGGTACTTGAAGCCGCACGAGGCCACGGGGTCCTTTTCGGCGCGCGCATCGTAGAAGGGGTTGGGCCCATTGGCCAGCTCGTGGCGCTTCTTCTCATTGACGACCTGAAAGGCAAAGTTCTGGTTGATGTACGTGGCCTCGAGCGAGAGGCTTCCCGGGGTGTTGAGCGTCGCAGTGGCTGCTGCCTTGTCGCGGCCCGTCTCGTCCTTTGTCTCGAGCTCTGCCGGCGGGTCGGCGGCATTCTCGTTGACGGTGACATAGTCAAAGGCACCGCCGTCGCGCTTGTCCATGAAGATGTTGCCGGCAGCGTCACGCGTGACGACAATGTCCCACGGGTAGACGGACCGCGTGGTGCACATGAGCAGGGCGAGGATGGAGTCGGTGAGGAAGATGCGCGTGACGGGACCTGCCTGGCCATCTGCGGCCGCGTCGCCAGCAGCAGCAGCAACAGAAGCCGCCGGTGGCTGGGCCGCCAGCTCCTGCAGGACAGGGTCGTCGGACGTGGTGGGGTTGTAACGGACACGGTCCATGGGCTGGAGCGGCTTCTCGAAGCGCACGCTGCTGATGCGGTCGTACGACCGGTCGTACTCGTACAGGGTGCCGTACTGCGACACGTCCTCGGGCTCGCCGACGTCGAGGCGGAGCTTGGCGAGGCGCGAAAAGTCAATCTCCTCGAGCTGCTCCCACTCCTGGCCCACCGCCACCGAGGGCTCCCGCGTCCGCTGCGGCCGGTCCCAGTCGCGCCATCCGCCGCGGCGTCCGCCACGGAAGCCACCGCCGCCGCCACGGGAGAAGCCGCCCCGGCCGCCGCCCCGCGAGACGACGGAGCCGCGCGAGGCAGCACCACCGAGCCTCGTGCCCGTGGCACCACCGCCCCGTGCACCGCCGGCGCCACCGCGTCCACGCGTCATCTGGCCGAGGCTGATGCCGCCACGCTTGTTCGACGACGTGGCACGGGTGTTGTCGACGACGCTGAATGTCGCATCGTCGTTGCCCTGGAAGTAGGTGAACGCCGATGCGCCCGCGCCGTACGACTGGGCCCCACCGTCGCGCCGACCCTGGGCACCACGTCCCCCCGCTGCGCCCGCGCCCGCGCCGCCCCGTCCATCGCCGCCCGCACCACCGGCACCACCGGCACCTGCGCCTCCTCCACCGCCACGACCGCCATCACCGCCCGATGCGCCCGCGTTGGCATTCCAGTCGGCGATGCGTCCGATCTTGTCAGCCTTGGAAAAGGGCGCAAAGGGAATGTCGCGCAGCTCCTCGGGCAGCACCGACCGGTTCAGGCCTGACAACGGACTGGCCACGCCATTGCTGCCCGATGCCGATGCCGACGCCGACGCTGACGCCGACGACGAAGCAGGCGGCCCCCAGTGGTCGGGCGTTTCTTGAATCTGAGGAAGCGAAAACGAAGCCATTGTGGTTTCTTTTCCTCTCTTGCTTTAGTTGAGAAGAGGAGGAAGAAGTGAGAAGATCGCACGCGCACCCCCCGCCGTCGGCCCCCCTGCGGAAAAATCTCTGCCAGAATGCAGCGCAAGGATGGAGAGCCTTTGGAAAAGCCACGTGGCTCGGCCGAGATGGGACCCGTCACCCCCATGAGACTGGAAGAGATGGAGTGGTGCCAAAATGAAACTCAATCACCAAAGGAACGGTGCAGCCAGCTAGTAGAGAGGGAACGTGAGAGCGAAAGGCTTGGTCAGCTAAGCTCGAGGAAATGGTAGGCAAGGGAGAAGAGAGGAAAGCAAGAAGAGAGCGTGACCAGGGGGGAAGAGGCGGTCAGACGCGTCCTCGGAGCGCTGCAGTGTTGGTCGTGCGCACAGGGCCATCTTTCGTCTCTTTTTTTCCATTTTCATTTCCTTTCATTTTTTCAAACTTTTTTTTTCTTTGGTTGTGTTTTTGGCAGGTCCATAGCTGCCTCGCCCTTTTTAGTCTCTAGCAACAATTTCATAGCCTGTTTTCATCTTTTGGGTCGCATCCACCATCTCATAGCCAGCCACCACCTTCGTCTGCGCCAGGTCGCCGACTCTCCAGGTCACTTGCTCTAGGACCAGCACACCGGGTCCTTGCACTGCATCGCACTGGCGGCTTTCTACAGTCGGACCGAGACCAGATCGGATCGCTGCAAAGTGGCTGGAAGCGCTGCGCCGATAAGAAAGCGCGACTACTGCGCTGCTCCACCCCAACACCAAAAGCGAAAAAAGAGAGAGAAAGCGCGTCGGTCCACCACCAATCATGTTCATGCTCAAGAGCCGTGAGTCGTCTTTCTCTCTGGATTGAGTCGAGTCGAGCAGACGAGAAGCTGACGAGAAGCATTGCCCAGTCTTTGGCAAGATCTGGTCGGATCAGAACAACGCTGAGCTGATCCAGCTGCCAGCCGGCGCCCTATACCTTGTTCGTCCGGGCAGCATCAAGGGCGCGCGCGAGTGCATGTGAGTGCTGTCTCTCTAGCCAGACAAGGCGCTTTACTGACGAGAGTGCCATACTGTGCTATAACGACAGATACAAAGACGCCGTAGCGACGATCCGGAGGACGACGACCGAGTTCAACTACCAGCTCGTCATCACGCGCGCGTACGAGGAGGGCGAGGAGCAGCTCCTTGAGGAAGACGATGAGTGTGAGTGCAGCTTCAGTATGTCTATGAGCCGGCGCTGACGAGGAGCACGCACAGCCGACGACGAGCGGTCCTTCCTCATTGACGCCTCGCTCAACTTGCGCACATCGACGACGAGCGAGGGCGAGCCTGCGTTTGCATGGCGCGATCTCGACGGCGATGTCGACGACTTGCTCGAGTTCGTCATGGACGGCGCACAGGTCAACACAGTGACGAGGAGCATCTTTGAGGTCACCTTCCTCCAGTGTGCCTATGAGCGAAAGTTTGGGAGGAGCCATGAGGAGGCGTCGGACGAGGACCTGGAGGCACTCAAGTACAAGGGCGCAGGGGCAGGGGCGGAGGCAGGGGCGGAGGAGGCGTCGGGGAAGCAGAGCCGCGATGTGGCAGACGAGCTCGAGCAGCTGTCAGTCAAGGAGGAAAAGAAGACGCCCGGGAAGAAGAAGGCGCCGAAAGAGAAGCCTGCGGTGCCGGCCGCATTTACAGACGAGGTGCCCGCGCCGCCGGGCGAGGAAAAGGCCCTCGCCGTCCTGGAGGCCACTGCCGATCTGTACCTCTACGACCAGAGCACGGGCCTGTTCATGACCCAGGACAAGGCCGTCGACGTGCGCGTCCTCGAGGCTGGCCGGTTCCTCTACTGGCTCGCCATTACCTCGCCTACGCGCCAATGGCTCTCCCAGCGCCTCGAGCCGTCGATGAACACCAACTTTGCGGCAGACAACCTGTCGGTGGTGTGGAACTACTTTGACACCGAGCGACGCTGCTACTCCTGGCTCCTTCGCTTCAGCGACAAGGCGCACTACGAGGCTTACCAGACGGCTTTTGCCCGGCTCAT
The DNA here is from genome assembly GCF_003144295.1 of Acaromyces ingoldii. Classification (NCBI taxonomy): domain Eukaryota; kingdom Fungi; phylum Basidiomycota; class Exobasidiomycetes; order Exobasidiales; family Cryptobasidiaceae; genus Acaromyces; species Acaromyces ingoldii. Next base: position 130,456 of record NW_020290257.1, on the reverse strand, counting down.
GTGGCAGACGCTCAACGAGGAGAATTTTGAGAGGGCCAATAAGGGTGCAGCCGACCAGCGCTACATCAGCGAGGCTTACGAGGAGGATGTGCCGATGGAGGGCGTGGAGGAGGAGGACGAGGGCGACGAGAGCGAGACGGAACGCATCAGGCGCGACGATGACGAGCAGGAGGTCGCCGACGAACTCGAGGCGCACGACGCAGAGGAGGAAGAGGAAGAGGGCGACGTCGATGCCCAGCTCGGCGATGGACCCGAGCGCATGCCCGTTGTGGCGGGCGAGACGGAGCGCAACTCGCAGCTCACCGTTGGCTACAAGTTTGACCGGTCCTTTGTCATCCGCGGCAACCGCATCGGCGTCTTCAAGCACACCGAAGACGACCAGCTCGAATTTGCCACGACGATCAACAGCGTCGCCACGCCAAAGGGCAAGCTCTTCAACCCGCGAAAGGCCATGCTCCACGACCAGGACTCGGCCATGGTCATGATGGACCCGTCCAACCAGCATGCGCTGTACAAGATGGACCTCGAGTATGGCAAGATTGTCGACGAGTGGAAGGTGCACGACGACGTTGAGGTGGCCAACGTTGTGCCCGACAGCAAGTACGCCCAGATGACGCCGCAGCAGACGCTCATCGGCCACAGCCACAACTCCGTCTACCGCATTGACCCGCGTCTCGCTGGCCAGAAGCTCGTCGATGCCCAGTTCAAGCAGTACACGGCCAAGAATGACTTTAGCGCGGCAACGACCGATGACCGGGGCCGGCTGGCCGTGGCGAGCAACAAGGGTGACATTCGCCTGTTTGACCAGATTGGCAAGAATGCAAAGACGGCGCTCCCTGCGCTGGGCGACCCCATCATTGGCGTCGATGTCACTGCCGACGGTCGCTACGTGGTGGCCACGTGCAAGACCTACCTCCTGCTCATCGACACGCTCATTGGCGACGGCCGCTACAAGGGCAGCCTCGGCTTCGACCGTGCCTTCCCAGCTGACTCGAAGCCGATCCCTCGAAGACTGCAGCTCAAGCCACACCACGTCGCCTACATGGACCAGGAGGTCAGCTTCACCCCGGCCCGCTTCGACACGCCCGCAGGCAGCGGCGAGACATCCATCGTCTCGGCCACGGGCTCCTACATTGTCTCGTGGCCCCTCGAGCGCGTCAAGAAGGGCAGAACCGACGGCTACACGCTCCGCAAGCTCGCAGACACCGTCGTCGAGGACAACTTTGCCTTTGGCTCCTCCAACAACATCGTGCGTATTCTTCTAAGCCTCTCGTTTGGGCTTGTCCAAGCTCACACTCTCTCCCCTCTGCTCAGATCGTCGCCATGCCTCAGGATTTGCAAATGCACCGCAAGCAGCAGCTCAAGAAGCCGACGAGGACCAGCCTCACCACAACGCCGCGGGAGTCGAGGTCCTCGATCGTCGACGAGCGGTATTGATGCTGCATATACCACCATCACCACTTTCCTTTTCTCTCGCTTTTCGTTCTCCTCACTTCTCCCTTCCCTCTCTTTCCTTACTTGTAGTAATGCCAGTACTGCCATGGGTTGAATGAAATATATCTCTGCGTCCCTGCCTTTCTTCTATCTACTTGACACGCTCTGTCTCCCAGATGCTGTTCGTCGCAAAGCCGGGCGGCGCAACAGGATCGACCTGGGGCGACTCTCTGCGTCAGTTTGGGAGCCACTCCTCGTCGACAGGTGAGATTACTCACGCTCTGTCCTCGTAAGCTCCCTGTCAATCTCTCGTCGCGCTTCATCATCATGTGCTCCCAGTCGTCGAGTCCGTGGCGCTGGGGCTGTGAGCATCGAAAGAAGAAAGTGGGTCATGTCAGATGAAGAGCAGAAGCAAAGAAAGCTGGAAGAGAAGAGGACGCACCTTTCCGTCGTTGGTCATGCGCTTGGCAATGTTGAAGCCCGTGCCCGTGATGCCAAACATGACAACGACGAGGCCCATCGGGATGAATGCTTCAAACGGGACCGGCATGCTGTTTCCTTTCTTTTCCCCGGCGGTTCGAGACTGATGTGGAATGGTAGGGAGTGGACGGCCGACGGGTGCGATGGGATCGGCTTCGTTTGGTTCCACTATTTCTTCTCGCGTGGCACATATTTTCTATTAATTCGGTCACGCTTCAATTTGTCATTTGTATCTGTCACTCAAACAAAAAGCGTCACGCATCTGTGAACCTCAGCCCGAGGATTTATTTGCACAGGCCATCTTGAGGGTGGCACACGTTGAAGAGACCCTCTGACGAGCCAATGGGAAAGAGAGCAGGGGAGACGGACCGAGACTCCACAGAGATGGAGCCGAGACCAGGCCAGATCCTCCGAGAGGAGGCGAGCCAAGAGGTCCCAAGACCCACCCAGCTGAAGGGGGCCAGAAGATTGAGGAACGAGAATAATTGATTCTTGGGCAGGAAAATGCGCTAGGCTAGCCTGCTGCTGCTTGCTGGTTCCTTGCCCTGATTCAAAAAGGCAGTTTTTTAGCGCGGGGGGGATTACCTTCACATAAAGTAGTGGAGTGGAGAGGGAAAAGAGAGAAGAGAGGAAGAGAGGGCTTGGCCGTGGCCAAGGTTCGTCGTGGGGTTAGGCTCGCCTGCCCTAGCCTGGCCTCCTGCCTGCCTGCCTGCGCCTGCCTTGTTGGGCAAGGCTGCTCTGACGTCGCATGACTTAAGTCGCCGAAGAGGCCGATTGTCTCAAAGTCCACTTCTTCCGAGGAGGAAGATCACTGCCTGTATTTGTGGGGAAGAAGTTTCGCCCTTTTTCATCCTTAAAAGGCAGGACTCGCAGACCATCCTCCTCACAACTACGAGCGGTGCTGACCTTGGTTCAGCAGACGCGGAGCAGTAATCAAGCGGGCGGAGCGCGGACGCATCTGCTCAAAAAAGAAGGCCCGCACGCAGCCTCTCAGCACGTCGCAGAGAGGAGCTTCAAAAGGAGAGGGCCCCAACGAGAGGGACAGGTGGAAGCGAGTCCGAGCCCAGCCCCCTGCAGACGGACCACCATCTCTCTCCCTGGACCCCTCTAACTTCTAATCTCGACTTCTGCACGATGAGGATATTGCCTTTCTCGCTCCTTACAATCGGCGCTGCTCTGGCGGCTGCCGTCGCTGCCCAGGATGCGACATCGACAGCGGCCGTGCCTGCGATCCCCGCGGGCAAGCAGGCCACGGACATGATCCCCACGGGCCCCGCGCCCAAGAAGCAGCGCCACTGCGTGTCCAGCATCTACTGCCCCGGGCCCCTCCTCCAGGCCGTGCAGCTGGCCCAGCTCTTCAATGTGAGACCGTCTGCTTCCTCCACCGCAGTTTCTGCATCCACTGACAAGCACTCGAATCATCATGACAGGACAGCAAGACGTTTGTCGACAAGCCCACGCTCAAGGCCGAGAGCGAGGTGCTGTCGGCCTTTTCCAAGCTCGGCGACGGCAAGGGCCACAACGTCACTTACCAGCAGATGCTCGACTTTGTCACGTCCAACTTTGGCGCCGAGGGCGGCGACCTGATCACGGCGAACCTGACCGACTTCAAGGCACGGCCGGGCTTCCTGTCGAGGATCAAAGATGCCGCCCTCAGCTCCTTTCTCACCCAGGTCAACGGCTACTGGCCCCTGCTCGCGCGCACGACGGCATCCACGGGCGCAAAGACGGCATGCGAAGGGTGTGTGTCGAGTTTCCTGCCGTTTGAGAAGACCAGGACGTTCGTCGTGCCCGGCGGCCGCTTCCGTGAGCTCTACTACTGGGACACCTACTTTGTCATCAATGGTCTTCTCGCGAGCGAGCTGTCGTCTGTGGCAAAGGACCTGCTCATGAACTTTGCCGATCTCGTCGACAAGTGTGAGTGGGCTGGCTGGGTGTATATGTAAAGTAAATACTGACCTTGTATGTGCACTCCGGCTGCAGACGGCTTCGTGCCCAACGGCAACCGTATCTACTACCTCAACCGGTCGCAGCCGCCGATGCTGACGCAGATGGTGTCGACGTACATCAAGGCCACGCGCGACACATCCGTCCTCGACCGCCTGCTCCCGCTCCTCGTCCGCGAGATGGGCTACTGGGACGTGAACCGGACGGTGACGGTGACGAGCCCGTACAGCAAGCGCGAGCACCGCGTCACCCTGTACAACGTCGACACCGACGGACCTCGGCCCGAGAGCTACCTCGAGGACTTTACCACCGTCGAGATGGCCGCCGCGCAGGAGCCCGGCCTGGCGAATCTGACGGAGCGCCAGAGGGACCGTTTGTATGCCAACTTGGCCAGCGGTGCCGAGTCGGGCATGGACTACTCGGCGGCGAGGTGGAGCCGACGACCGCTGGTCAACACGTCCAACACCGTGTCGGCACTGCGGTACCTCAACACCAACGCCATCGTCCCCACGGACCTGAATGCGATCCTGTACAAGAACGAGGTGACGCTGTCGCGCTTCTTCCGGCTGCGCCACGACGGCACGCAGGCCCAGGCGTGGGCCAAGCGTGCGCGTGCACGACGCGAGGCGATCCACGACCTCTTCTGGGACAGCAGCCGCAAGTGGTACTATGACTTCAACACGACGGCCCACGCCCGCGTCCGGCCCTGGGCTGCCTCGGGCTTCTTTCCCTTCTGGGCCAACATCCTGCCTCCATTTGTACACAAGGCCTCGCACCTCGATGGACAGGCAAAGGCGCGCGAGATGGAGGCGACGTTTGCTGGCCTGCGCTACCTCATCGACCGCTACAACGGCACCATTGCCACGACGCTCCTGCCGACGATGCAGCAGTGGGACTCGCCCAATGCCTGGGCTCCCCTGACGTTTATTGCCGTCGAGGCCCTCGCCAACGTGCCGCGCTCGCTCGGCGGCACACGGCCCAGTCCTGCGCCCAAGGGGTCGTTTGCGCTCGTGCCCAAGGGTCAATTTGGCCTGCCCGAGTCGCAGCTGCCCATCCAGCTCATCACGGGCACCAACGACTCGATTCCGTATGCGGGCGTGGGAAAGACGGAAGCCAACGACGGCTCGCGCGAGCTCATGCCGCCGCACAACGTCGGCAATGCGACAACAACTCAGACAACGGCCAAGGGCGAGGGCTGGAGCGACGCCTTACTCCGCGAGCTCGTCAACCGGTACATGGCCTCGGCTCTCTGCTCGTGGAGGGCCACGGGCGGCAATCTCAACCTGACGCAGCAGCAGGACCCCACGGGCAGCTTTGCGACTGTCTCGAGCAGCACCCTCGAAAAGGAGGGTCTTCCGACGAATGCAACGGGCCTCATGTTTGAAAAGGTGCGTCTTTTCCTTTTCTCCCCGCCTTTTCCTTCCGTCGCTTGTGTCATTGCCGCACGTCTCCCAATCGCTGACTCTGAAAAAAAAACCTTCCCCGCAGTTCTCGATGCTCAACATCAACGCCGCGGGCTCTGGGGGCGAATACCAGGTGGTGACGGGCTTTGGCTGGACAAACGGCGTGGTGCTGAGCTTTGCAAATGAGTTTGGCCACCTCCTTACCCGGCCAGAGTGCCCGCCCATTGTCGTGTAGCCAGTGTGCTTCTTTCTCTTTCTCTTTCTCTTTCTCTTTCACACGCGCCAATCAATACGCACAGACACCCGTGATGCTGCTGATAGGAAGTTGCAGCTGCGAGATTGCGATTGCTGAAATCAATGGCCCGATCTCTCTTGCAGATTGGTGCCCGTCGAGCGCTTGCTCATGCTGATGCCTACGCTCAATCTCAATCTCGAGCTCGGGCCCCCCTTTGCAATGTACTGTACCTCTAATTTATTGGGTGTAGGGGCCGGTCCGTCTGCCGCTACAAGTCCGCTCGAGGGCCGAAGACGTTGGCCGGAGAATTGAAAGAGAGACAAAAAGGCTCAATCCGTCGAAACTTTCTCATTGCAAGGCAAGGCCTTCCATGGCACAAAGACCGCAGAATCAGAGTGAGGGGAATATGAATACCGAGGAGGATGAAAGGCAGGAGAGAAGAGAGAGAGAGAGGACAGACAACAAGGCCAGGCCCACCCGCTCGGCCGGACCGTCGTTCATTCGAACTGCGACCCGAGATTGAGAGAAGGCGCGGAGCTGGCCAGCTGGGCGTGAAGGGGGCGGCTTCTGCTGAGCACAGCACAAACGGCCCGTCTCAAGTCTCGCTTTGACCCCTGGAAAAATTCCCTCCCCCGACGTCTTCTCTTCTTGGCCCCGATACCTTGTTCCCTCGCTCGCTTCCCCCCATATCAACCACTCCCGTCTCTACTTCTGCTTCTGCATCCCCCCTGGAGGCTTGCACATCTCACACTCCTTTGGCTCCCTCTTCTCTCTACCCTCTTCTTCTCCTCCCTTCCTCATTTCCCCCTTCTCATCTACTTTTACTCCGTTCCATCAAGGAAGACTACCATACAGACATACAATGCGACTCACGCACCTCGTCCTCGCCGGCTTCTGGGCAGCCATCACGGTGCTCACCGTCTGCACGCTGCCATCCGAGGCCCGCATCGTGCCCTCGTCGAGCTCTGGCAACTCCATCGAGGCACAGCACCGCCGCGCCGCCTTTTCGCACCGCCAGCTCGAGGCGCGCCAGGTGCAGCAGGCGCCCGCGAGCACGAGCGGCCCGGTGCAGCTCAGCGGCCAGCTCGTGGGCTCGCTCATCAACCAGAAGCTGACGCCCAAGATCGGTGAGTTCGATTGCTCAGTGTTGTGTCGACTTTGTGGATGGACGCGCTGATGCTGACGGTGGCACGCCCACCACTACTAGCGCAAACGGTGCAGAAGGGCAGCCTGACGCAGCCAAAGACGTACGAGCAAAATGTGCCGTGGAAGGAGACGGGAACCCGCGCCAAGACGGCAGACTACACGCTGGACCCGCACTGGGACGCCCATGCCCCTCCGCAGGTCCGCGAGCTGACGTGGACGATCACGAGGGCCGATGCGGCGCCCGACGGCTACAGTCGCCAGGTCATTTCCATCAACGGCCAGTGTGCGTCTGTCTGTCTGTCTCATGTACAAAAAGCTTCACCGATCACTGACTGCCTGACTGACAGACCCGGGCCCGCTCGTCGAGGCAAACGAGGGCGACACCCTCGTCGTGCACGTCACCAACCAGCTCGACGAGCTGGCAAGCGTGCACTGGCACGGCATGAACCAGAACATGACCATCTTTGCCGACGGCGTGCCCGGCTTCTCCCAGTGCCCCATCCCGCCTGGCGTGACGTACACCTACCGCTTCAAGCTGGAGCAGTGGGGCACCTACTGGTACCACTCGCACTCGTCGGTGCAGTATATCGAGGGCCTCCATGGGCCGCTTATCATCCACAGCCGGCGTGAGGCCTACCAGCGCGGGCGCGACTACGACGACGAGGTCCTTCTCTTTCTCTACGACTGGTACCACGAGCGGACCGAGGTCATTGCCCAGGCGCTTAATTCAACAAAGGGCTACAACCACTTCCTAGCGGCCCCACCGCCCCAGTCGTCGCTCGTCAATGGCCGCGGCCACTTTGACTGCTCCAAACAGGCTCTCTCACAGACGCCCCAGACGTACAGCTGCGTCACGCCGCGCCTGATGCCTAGTCTGACACTGGAGCCCAACAAGCGCTATCGGTTTCGCATGGTCAACAGCGGCGGCCATGCCATGTATCACGTCACCATGGACCGTGACCAATTCCGCCTCGTGGCCACCGACGGCGTCGACATCCACCCGTCGACGCAGAGCATCATTCCCATCAACATCGGCCAGCGCTACGACGCCATTGTGCATACAGACCAGGGTGGTCGCGGAAAGGGCAAGACAAAACCCAGTAGCTTCTGGTTCCGCGTTCGTAATCAAAGGATCTGCCTCGCTTACGATGACGCGGCCGCCGACGCAGAGGCGCGCGTCGCCGTCTACTACGCGGACCCGCCAGCACAAGGCAAGGCGATCACCAAAGCCGCCGTGGTCACCGACGGCGTTGATAAGCCCGAGCCGACAACGACGCCGATCGTGGACGTGCTGGGTCCGACCTGCAGAGACCTCGACGACCATGCGCTGGTGCCGGTGGAGAGTCTGACAAAGCCGAACCACGAGGTGCGAAACGTGCGGTCGTTTGCGACAAACTTTGGTGTGCTGACGGCCATGGGCGAGAATGCCACCTTGGGCCGCTTCTTTGTCAATGGCGTCACGGCGCGCAACCATCCGTACAAGCCCTTTCTTCGCGATTTGCGTGAGTGAAGAAAGTAGCGCTCCGTGGTCCTCTTCTGATACAGGCGTTTGACCTCTGCTACAGACGAGGGAAGAAACGTGTCGGGCGACGTCGCCTTTGCCGAGTTTCTCGATGATGTCTGGGTGGGCGACATCATCATCAACAACAACGACACGGCCATCGTGCACCCGTACCATCTCCACGGACGCTATTTCAACATTGTCGCGCGCGGGCCCGGTGTGATGACGCCGGAAAAGTGGCGCAACCTCGACACCAGCAGTGCTACGGTGCCGCGCAGAGACACGATCTCGATCGCGTCGCACTCCTATGCCGTGCTGAGGATCCTCACCGACACGCCTGGCGTGTGGCCAATGCACTGCCACATCACTTGGCATCTCGCCCAGGGCTTCCTGGCCGCCGTCCTCGTCCATCCAAACAAGCTGCGGGAGCCGTGGGCGTGGCCCAAGGAGAGCGAGGACCTGTGCCGAGCCGCAAAGGAGCCCGATGACACAGAGACACTTGCTTAGCTTCCTTAGTCTCCCCTTCTCTTCGCAGACACACCCTCCTTCCAGGCTGGCACTTGCGAAACACAATATTCCCTCCGCATGCTTACACATCGCCACTTGAATCCCCTTGTATGCCCCTGCTTTCCGTCGCAGCCACCTTCACTCTCCCAATCGAACAATTGCTCGTCGTATCATCGTCCATCGTCCGTTTTCTTTGACAAAGCCAGGTCGCATTTTGACTTACTATTTGGAAACCACTCTTCGATCTCGTCCATGAGTCCACGATGTCTTCGAGCCTTGTGGGCTTGCACATGCAGATCACTTCTGTACTGAGGAGACCTGATGACATTCCTCCTCGTCAGCTTTTATTAATACAGAGATGTTGGACAGGAGAATTGCCGCAGGGTATAGATCACAGAGGAAGAGGAAAGAAGCTACGAAGAAGAAGAAGACGGCTGCTTGGACCCCAGCGGCCCAAATAGGTGCGTGCGCCATTGCGAGGTGCCCTTTAGGGGCAGGGGCGGTGTTGATACCCCTTCGTCGGTAATTGACGGCGTTGTACCAACGAACTCCATTTCCTCCTCGTCATCATCGTCCACGCCGCTGTTACGCTCGAGAAAGTTGCTGATGATGGACCTTTCCACCACTGTTCTGTTGTGACTCGTTTGGTAGTGAGACGATGTCGAAGAGTCTCGCGTTGAGGAGGAACGACGTGGTATAGCATCGCGAACGGTCGACCATGTGGTGGCGAGGACAGCGAAGAGGGCGGAGAGAAAGACGTTTGCAGTCCCTGCATACGTCTGGATTGCCGTCGCGGCCAAATAATCGATACTTGCCAGACTGACTACGATCATGACTTGGCAGAGAAGCGGTGGTACGAAACTCATGAGAATCGACTCGATGAGATGGTTCAACTTGCGCCACGGTCTGTCCCCGCCGACGAGTTCCTGGTGCCGGCTTCTTGCACGTCTTTGCTTGCGAAAACGGTGGGCACGAAGAAGAATCAAAGCTATGGGCAATCTTGTCAGCCCAAGCTAAGAAGAGAAGAGGAGCGCAGAGAGATTCTTACCCGAGACGTATGCACAGGAAAGGAACTGCAACCCAATGTCCAAAGCGCGGAGGATTTCGAAGACGTGCGTCTCACCGTACACATCATTGATCGATCCGCCACTCTCAATCTTGGGTGTTATTAGGCCGACGCTGTACCAGATTGTCAAGAACGAGAGGATGAGACGAACGATGAGGGCGACGATGAAAGGCCCCAGCACGAGACACTGCTTTACTCGTGACGTAGCCCACGATGGGTAGATTGCGTTCAACTTGAAGAAGAGGCTCGAATCAGCCACCAATGGGGCAAAAAGAAGAAAAAAGAAGGACGCGGCATTCCCTGTTGCGCAGCAAATCAGCATCTCATTGCTGCTTCTGGAGGCGGATGTGCACTCACACCTGGCTAGGTCCAAGGATATGCCCAGATCATAGTCGCCATCTGGTTTCTGCGATGCGGTCAAAAATATCTGCGAGGGCTGAGTGCCTATCTGGATGAAGAAGAAGGCGCCTGCACAGCCAAAGGAGAAGATATGCAGCCAGAAAATGGCGGAGCGGCGCTCAGTGGGTGTGGAGAAGAGGACGAATGTGGTGGCCAGGCACACGTCGAAGGAGAAGAAAGCGGCATTCAATGCTGCGCCATGAACAGCACCGACTGCGGTGGGAACCAGGCCGAAGGTGTCCAAGGGGTCTGGCGTCGACGTCGTGTTTGCCATGCTCGTGGATGGTGGGTTGGTTCGGAGAGATCATTCATCTGTCAGTGCATCCCGCTTCGCAATCTCTCGCTTTTCTTTATCACTAGCGCGGATTGATGGAAGCGCATGGCTGAACTGCAGCGAAAGTCCTCACGAAGGAGAGCCTGAGGCAATTTATCAGCGCTCGGAAGCTCGGTTTTAGCCTGATCGCCCCCGGTGGTACTGTACTTCGTCCGTGCTTACTACTGCAAGACGTGCTAAAATCTGAATGTAGCAGTCATTGATACGGACGGCTTCATCTTCCGTCCTGTTCAGCACGTGTGCTCTCACAACCTTTGCTTTGTTAGCCTAGGCTTCTTCCCAGCTCCAGCTGTCCCCTTTACCTGTCTGTGACTTGCCTGATGGACGCAGTCGGGTGCACAAGCGAGTAATTGAACGCTCTGACAGGTCTGCGACACAGCTCATAACAGCCGAGGAGGCTGCTGCTATAAGATCCGGATCGACTTGACTCATCTGATCAAAGGAACCTTACCAACTTCGCACATGGATTCACAACTAGCAAAGCAAGCTTTGGTCGTAGACTCGTCACCGTGTGGCTCCAATTCTGGTGGCAAAGGCAGCACTGCGCCGTGCGGCAGAGCAATATTCTCGCGCAGGGACTAAACTTTGCCAGAGCTCAGAGAGACTAAGAAAGCGATGTGAGGGCGCGTCCAGAAATTGAAAGTGATCTCCACCTCAACATCCAACTTAAAAAAAAAACAACAACACCAAGCAGGAAGAACGGCACGAGACGACGGCGATGGAGGCAATGCAGCGGCAAGACTCTCTTCGCCGGCAGGAAGCCGAGGCGGAGGCGGCGAAAACAGCACGACCTCCTCCTGCGTCTACAGAAAACCAGGCCCAGAGCATAGCGCCAGCGACGCCGTCGCGGTACCCGACACTGGCGACGAGCTGGCAGCTGCCTGGGCGCGACAAGCACGCGGGCCCATCCAAAGTGCGCATGTACGACCCCGCCCCGCTCCCTGTCTCCACTGGTCCTGTTCCTCGTCCGCCGCAGCCGCAGCCGCAGCCGCCGCCACTGCACCAGGTCCAGGCGCACGCGTCTCAGCCGCGTCGCTTGGGCATGGGCCTCGTGGGATCCAAGCACGCACCGATTCCCCTCGACGCTGCCTCGCCAAGCAAGATGACGACGACGACGACAACGACACCGGCTATGTTTGCACAACCGCACCCGTCTGCGCTTGTGCCTGGCGCAAGACCCCCGCTGGCCAATGTTGCGATACCGCAGCAGCAGCGACAGCAGCACATCGTCGATCTATCGCAGGACGATGGTCCGTCAAAGCCGCCGTCGAGAAGCGCCGCTGATGATGCCGCCGCAGCTGCTATGATGTACATTGACGGCCATGCGCGCGTACTACCAGACCTGGGAGGCAACATCAACAGCAGCACGCTCACGGCCTCGGAGCGCGATCGGCAATTGCAGGACATGATGGACGCCATGGTCCTCGTGCCCGATGCAGACGACGACGAGATGCAGCAAGCGGCCCACGTCGACGGGCTTGAGTGCACCCTCATGCCGCATCAGGTCGCGGGCCTCGTCTGGATGAAGCAACGCGAGGCTGGCAGGTACAAGGGCGGCATCCTCGCCGACGACATGGGCCTTGGCAAGGTGGGTTGCTCGCTCTCTCTTTCTCTCTCTTTCCTTTGGGGAACTGACGCCTTGCTATTGGAGCAGACCGTGCAAATGCTCGCACTCCTCGTGACCAACTCGCCAAAGAAGGCTGACTCGACGGTGGGGTACGTGCGCCAGACGGACGACCGCGACGCATACAGAGGTGCCGCGCCAAAGAAGAAAGCGGACAAGGCCAACAAGGCTGCTGCTACAGCCACGGACGCACAGGACGCAGCCGAGGACCGCGGTCAGAAGCTTGCGCTGCGGAGCAGGACGACGCTCATCCTTGCGCCCCTGGCTGTGATCCGGCAGTGGGAACGCGAAGCAAAGGAGAAGGTCAAGCCACGGCTCAAGGTCCTCGTCCACCACGGGCCCCAGCGTGCCAAGGACGCCTCAGCATTTGCCATGTACGACGTCGTCATCTCGACGTACACCACTGCCTCGTCTGAGTGGAGCAACGTCGTTGGCTCGAGAGAGGAGGAGCAGGAGGAAGCTGGCAAGGACAGCTCTGAATCGAGCGACGAACTCGACTCGGACGACTCGGACTCGGACACAGACTCGCAGGCGAAGAGGGCAAGGGAACGGCAGCAGGAGAAGAAGAAAGCCATCAAAAAGAACCGGAGCAAGAAGAGTGCCGCGCCCCTCTTTGACGCCCACTGGCTCCGTGTCGTCCTGGGTGAGTGTCCTGTTCTGTGCGAGCGAGCAAAGGGAAGATGAATCTCTGACCAAGTGTTTGACGACAGACGAGGCACAGAACATCAAGAACCACAAGACAAAGGCGGCGCAGGCCTGCGTGGCCCTCGGTTTGCGCGCCCACGCCAGATGGTGCCTGTCGGGCACGCCGATCCAGAACGATGCGTTTGAGATGTTCAGTCTGATCCAGTTCCTCGGCATCCCGCCGTTTGACAGCTACGACCTCTTCAAGGAAAAGATCGGCGACCCGCTCAAGTCGACGAACCAGAACCGCGTCAACTGGGGCATGAAGCGCCTCTGCATCGTGCTGCAGACGATTATGCTGCGCCGCACAAAGGATGCCACGACGGACGAGGGCAAGCCGCTGCTCGAGCTGCCCCGCCGCACGATTGAGGTTGTCGAGCGCGACTTTGACGACGATGACGAGCGGCACTTTTACCGCGAGCTGGAGCAGCGTGCGCGCGAGAAGCTGGAGCGGGAGCAGCAGGGCAGCAAGACGGGCAAGGTCAACCATATGGTTACGCTCCTCATGCTCCTCCGCCTCCGCCAGGCGTGCAGCCACCCGGCGCTGACGATGCGCGACCTCGACGCCGACGAAGCCAAGGCGCCCGTGCCCGACAAGCGGCCTGGCGAGGAGGAGCAGGACGATGGAGACGACTCAAACGGCGAGGCGGGGGGCGACGACGACGGCGGTCTTGCCGATCTGTTGTCCGGCCTCACCGTCCAGGCCAAGCCCAAGTCTGAGGAGGAGAAAGCGCTGGCGGCGGATGAGCAAGGGAAGACGGCAGACTGGCGCTCGCCCGGGCGCGCCTCGACGAAGATCCGCATGATGCTCTCGCTCATCGATGCGTGCCCACGCTCCGAGAAGCTGATCGTCTTTTCGCAGTTCACCTCCTTTATGGACCTCGTCGAGCCATTCCTGCGCGATGCGGGCCACACGCACGTCCGCTACGACGGCCGCATGCGGCCTGCCGATCGGGAGCGGGCGCTGGAGCGGATCCGCGACGACGCCGAGACGCGCATCATCCTCGTCAGCTTCAAGGCCGGCAGCACGGGCCTGAACCTGACGTGCTGCAGCCGCGTCATCCTCATGGATCTCTGGTGGAACCCGCAGATCGAGGAGCAGGCCTTTGATCGCGCCCATCGGTGAGTAGCTTGTCTTCACTCCTGCGACAAGAGAAGACGAGAAAGAGCTGACAGATAGGAATGTATGCTTGGGATGGCAGGCTGGGGCAGGAGAAGGACGTCGTCATCTACAAGCTCTCGATTGCCAATTCGGTCGAGGAACGCATCCTGGCGCTCCAGGTCAGTGCCATCCCATGTGCGCCCATTCTGTTGATTTTGTGAAGCTGATGAGAGACCCGAACGACAGGAGAAGAAGCGGGCGCTGAGCAAGGCCGCGCTCGAGGGCAGCAAGTTCTCCAAGAAGTCGGGCGCAAACAAGCTCGACCACAAGGAGCTCCTCTACCTCTTTTCGGGCAACGTTGCCTTCTGAGGTGGCGGGACACACGGGCAACACGCAAGAATGAGAATGAGAAAAGGTCGCTAATAATACTAGAGACGCTGTACTAGAGACACTGTAGACAAAATACGATGCGACGGTTCTTGTTTTCTTCACTGCTACAGACGGCCAGCCGCGTGAGGGTGTGTCTTCTCTCAACGGGCGGCCGCATCGAAAAAGGCGATGCGGTCCCTGAACGACGTGCCACCGGGCGTCGTCGTCGTTGTTGTCGTCCCTGCCATAGCTGCAGAAAGTGCGCCCCTCTTCTTGGGCGTCGACAATGTTGTCGTCGTCGAAGGCGCAGCGTCCAAAAAGACCGACGAGACGGGCGACTTCTTTGCCCGGATCGTCGCCTGCTGCGGCGCATTCTCGGCGCCTTGCTCCTCGTCGTCATTGTCGGTGCCATTGCCGCCAGCGCCACCACCGGCGACCTTGCGGCCAAAGCTGGAGCCAAAGCTGTCCTTTGTCGGCGATGTCGTCGTCGAGCTGCTGGTGGTGCGGCCGGCGGCGGCACCGCTGAGCGAGTTAACGCTCTTTTTAATCGTCAGGGGCCGCGTCGAGCCGGCGCTGTCTGCGCTCGTCTCGCGCGCGTGGCTGGCAGACGTGCGGCTCGCCGAGCTCTTCGGCGACGAGGCCAGCCAGGCCGACTCGCTGGGCGGCCGCTGCTTTCCGGCCGAGTCGGACGAGGCCGACAGGGAGCGCGCGGCGGGGGAGCGGGGCGTCGAGAGGAGCGACGACGACGAGGAGCGCGACTCTGCGTTCTGGAGGTAGGACTGGGCGCGCGCACGCAGGCCCTGGCTCGCGAGGCCGCTCGTGCGGATCTCTGACGCCGAGGCCGAGGGTGAGGGCAAGGGCGAGGGAAAGGCGACGGGGACATACGTGGCTTCGGACCTGGCCGACGCCGTCGAGGGGTCCTTTTGGCGCCGCAGGGGCGTGCGCGGCTCTTCTTCTTCCTCTTCCTCCCCGTCGCCATCAGCGCCTCGCATGCGCGTGGGCGAGGCAGAGGGCACCATTGCATAGTCGTTGTCGGTCGTGTTGGACGAGGAGCGGGCCATGCTGCTCGTCGCATCGTCGTGCTCGACCATCTCGCCCTCGGACATCAGCGAGGGCTTGTCCGAGGCCGTGCTGGGCGAGCGCAGCTTGTGGTCGACGAGGGCCTTGAGGCGCTCGTCGATGCTCTGAGCGCGGCTGCCTGTCGAGACGTCCGACGTGGCGTCGTCCCCCTCGTCGGCGGCTGCTGCTGCTGCTGCTGCTGCTGCCGGGCTGCCCCCACGGACAGGCGACAGCCGGCCGTTCTGCAGCGGCTGGCCCAGCGCAGACGTGTACCGCGGCCGGCCAGAGGGGCTCACGGGCCGCGAGCCGGCTGCGTCGTGCGACGGCTGGCGTGCAAGGCCGCTGTTGCTGCTGCTGTTGCTCTTGCCCTCGTCCTTGTCGAGCTGCGGCCGTGCGCCCTGGGGCAGCTTGAGCGAGTCCTGCCGCTGCTGTCCGACCGAGCCACGCCGGGGCACGGCGCTGGTGAACGAGGCCGAGGAGATGTTGTTGAGGCGCCTGGCACCGTCGTCTTTGTTTGCTTGGCTCTCCTGCTCCTTATCCTGCGCTGGCTTGTATGCGCCACCTGCTGCCTTTGCTGAGTCAAGCGCTGCCCTTGACGAGGGTGCCTCGACGGCCGCTGGGGAGCTGGAAACAGGAGCAGCAGCAGCAGCAGCAGCAGCAGCGGGTGAGGCTGGCGCAGCCGCCCTGCCACCAGCAACGGCAGCCAGGAGCTCGCGGCCACCCCGAATCTCGGCCGTGGCCGCACGAAGCTGGCCAATCTCGTGCCTGATAAGACCCGTCATCTGGCCAACCCACTTGTCCATCTCGGCGTCGCGCGCGCTCCTGCTGCTGCTGGCGTCTGATGCGGCCGGGTGGGCAGCCATCTGGGCGTCGCGCTCAATGTCGACGACGCGGCCCTCGATGGCGCGCATGAGCGGGACGGCGTAGCGCTCAAAGCGGTAGAAGCGCACCATCATCTCCTGCAGCGCGGCGCCGAGCGGCATCGCGGCCGGCATGGGGCCCTGGCCGGGCAGGAGGCCAGCTGCGGCGGCCGACGACGAGACGCGGCGCTCAGACGGCTGGGCGGCGCCCCGTCGCACGGCCGTCTCTCCTTCTTCTTCTTCTTCTTCCTTCTTCTTTTGCTCCCTGCCCTTGTCACTCTCGCCCTTGTCGCCCTCAGACGGGCCCTCGCCCTCGCCGCCTGCACGCCGGACAGACGGGTGGGGCGACTTGGACGGCAGCGTGGGCGGCTTCGTCGACGCGCGCGAGGGGTGCTGTGTATGCTGTGTATTTTGCGCATTTTGCTGCTCACGGGCGAGGTGTCTGGAGCGCGTCTCTGCAATGATCCTGGAAGGAATGAAACTGTCAGCTTTCTGTTCTTGTCAAGCGAGGGGAGGGAATCGCAACCCACTGCTGCGCGGGCGTCAGGCTGGCCACGTCGGCCCTGCTCAGCCGGTCGTCGGGGTCCACGCCCTGGGCGACGCGCTCGCGCTGGCCGAGGGACATGCGCCGCAGCTCGTCGGCCGTGGGCTGGCGCTGCTGCTCGTCGTTGTCGTCAAGCCTGGGCACCGGCTTGCGTCCCGGCGGGCTCCTGCTCTTGGGCGGTGCTGCATCTTCATCATCGTCGCTCTCGATGGCCTGGCGCGGCGACCAGGGCTTGTTTGGCGTGCTGCCACTACCACTGATGAGCCGGTTCCGGTGCTCGTCCTCGATGCGCGCGGCGAGGCGCATCGAGTTGCGCTTGCGCTCCAGCGCCTCGGCCTCGTCGTCGTTGGGCCGGGCACGCGCGCCGGCGAGCGGCGAGCCATCGGTCCACGCATACGCGCGCTGCTGCTGGTGGCCTTGCAACTGCTGCTGGTAGTGATTTGGCTGTCCCAGAGGAGAAACGGGCTGCCCCGGGTACGGCGCCGACGAGGCGGGCGAGAGGCCGTCGCGCATCGCATACTGGCTCTGGTCCACACGCGCCATCGAAGGCGACTTGGAGAAGAGGCCCTTGATCCAGCGCGCGGGGCTGGCCGTCGCCGAGGCAGGCGAGCCGCCGTTGGAGGGGTAGTCGTTGTCGCCGCCGCCAGCAAAAGCACCACCGACGCCGAAGCCGCCGCCCGGCGAGACGGAGCCCAGCGGCGAGGGGTCGTACGAGTGCGGCCGCACAGGCACATCGATGGGCACTGCGACGGGCGAGGGGATGCCCTCGAGTGGGATCACCGGCGGGGGTCCCACGCTCGACGACGACATCGACCGTGGGTTCGAGTCCAACGGCGGTGCTTGAGCCAGGGGCAGGGGCAGGGCACCGCCGGCCTGGGCGATGCGTGCACGCATGGCGTCGTGGTGGTGCCGGTGCGCCGCTTGCACCTCGGCCGAGGCACCTCCTCCGCCTCCGCCTCCGCCGGTCCGCGATGCCGGGCTCGTCGGAGGGCGAAAGGGGCTCTGGCGCGGCCCGCCGGGGCTCGTCGACGAGATGCGGGCAAAGCTGTCGGAAACACGGCCAGCCTCGCGCGCCTCGGCGGCCTGCCGCCAGCTCTGCGGGCCGGGCGAGATGGCGGCGATGGGCGAGGGCGAGGGCAAGGGCGAGCCACGGGAGTTGCTGCCGCTGCGGCCGCGAAAGGCGCCGGCCGAGATGGCGCCGGGGCTCGGCGGGCGATGGATCGAGCGGCCGCGCGTGGCACCCGTGCCATTACCAGAAGACGATGGCCTCGCCATGGCCTCGTCGTGCTGCTGCTGCTGCTGCTGCTGCTGCGAGAGGGGCCGGCCGTCGTTGCTGCTCGTCGCCGTACCGTAGCCCGTGCCGCCGCCAGGCCCACCAGCAGGGACCGAGAGCGAGTTGAGCGGCTGTGAGCGCTGCCGGCTGTAGCCGTGCTGCATATTCATATAGTCGGCTCGGCTGGCCTCGTCGACCCCGCTGCCAGGCGACGGTGGGCCCGAGGACTCGTACGAGACGCCGCCGGGCTGCTTGACGACGCTGCGGACGACAAACGACGTCGGGCTGGCCTGCCGCGAGCGTGCTGTCGCTGCGCCTGCATCGCTGCCACCAGCGCCGGGCCCAGCAGAGGGCGACGTGCTGCGGCTGCGCGAGAACCAATTGGCGAGCGACCGCTTGCTCTTGCTGCTTGCGCCGCCCGGCGACGACGCGCCCCCGCCGACGGGCGAGGGCGGGCCTGCATAGCCGCCGATGTCGACGCCATGCTGGGGAATCGCCCAGGGTGAGCTCATCTTCTCTCTCTGTCTGTCTGTGTGTTTGTATCTTGAACAGGAAGGAACTTGGGAAAGCGAGGGAGATGCGATGCGATGAGGAAAGTGGCGCCTGCATAAATTCGCCCTTTGGCCCGCGCGCGGGGGACAGGAGCAAGCCAAAATATGAAAACAGGGGCTCGCGTTTTGGCACGTGAGTGATCCCGCCGTCGCGGCCTCCACAGTCAAGTGAAACAAGCTGGGGCTCCTTCTTCTTTTCTCTCTCTCTCTCTCCGTCACACAAGCAGTAGTAGTAATTGCTATACGAATTGTTGCTCTTGAAGGAGGAGAATATGTATAGAAGAACAATCAGCTAAAGTTGGCAGCGAGGACGCCGAGGAGGGTGACCCAGGCGCCCCGGTAGAGGGCCTCGATGCCCTCCTCGTCGACGAGCTTGTTGATGCAGTCGACGAGGCCCGTGTAGCGCTCGACGACGGGCGCGCCAAAGCCCTGCGCTTCCACCTCGGCCGCATCGGCGGCGTTTCTCGGCTCGTCGCAGGGCCGCAGCGCAATCACGGGCTCCGAGGGCTCCGACATGTCTGGCAGATAGGTGCCTGGCCTCTGCGGTGGGGGTGGTGTGGCCGCCGATGAACCCAGCACCCGGTGGCTGTCCTGGGCTGGAGGTCGGGCTGTCGGGGCCTGCTCCTGACGGGGAGGTTGCCCGTCAGCGTCAGATGGCTTGGCGGCTTTCGCTGCCCCCTGCTGTGCCTCGTCGGCCTCGTCGTCGTCTTCATCCTCGATGGCAAAGCTCGGCCGAGGAGCCGGCTCTGCACTGTCGTCAGCGGGTGCCTCGTCAGTGTATGCGGCCTGGCCATTGGGGGCAGCACCACTAGCAGGCGCCTGCTGTGCAACCTGGGCCTGGTTGTTGTACGGCGCAGGGCTGCTGCCGTTGGCCTGGCCCGCGCGCGCATACGCCAGGTGCAGCGGCTGCTGGCGGTCGGGCCGCTGCACCGAGAGGCGGACCATGACGCACTCGAGCGGGCTGAGCACGACGACGCTCAGGACGCACCAGGTGAGAAAGACGGCCATGCCAAACGGCGACACGGCCAGCGTCTCGCTCGAAGGGCCCGAATAGCCGTCGTCGTCGGGCGAGGCCGGCGTCGAGGGCGGGAGGCCGCCCCAGCTGGGCACGGTCAAGTGGCGCACGATGCGCGTGGCCAGGCCGATCCAGGCGACGTGGCACAGCGTCGCGGCCAGCAGGCCGGGCACGAAGTAGAGGCGCCAGGGCTGCGTGTACTCGGCGTGGGAGAGGAGCTGGCGCAGGTTGCTGCGCGGCGTCGTGAGTGGGAGCATCTTTGGGTGGACAATTGTTCTGGTGTCCACGGTCCGGTCAGCTCATGTAAAGTAAGAAAGAAGCAGCTAGGAAAACACACCGGTATGTGATGACGTTGAGGGGAAGGGCGACAAAGGCGACCCAGAACATGAAGACGAGGTTGCTCCAGAAGCCAAACTGGCCCGGCCCGCTCGGTGCGGCACGGTAGGGGCTGCCACCGACACTGAGCACGCTGACGCTGAAGCCGACATAGGTGACGAGGCCGATAAGGAAGAGCTGGGCGAGCTCGGGCCCCGCGCCCTTGTACAGGCCCGCCCAGCCCTCGAGGCGCTTGGTGCGGATGAGCATGGCGACGATGCCCGACACGACGGGCCCGATCTTGGCCGCCGACTGGCGCTGCCGCAAAAAGTAGCCCGAGATGGCCCGGGGCGAGACGCCGGCCGTGGCACCCTGCTCGCCGTCCTCGAGCACATTGTCCAGCGAGACGGCCTTGGGGAGGTAGTTGGCGCGCAGCCGGACGAGGGCGCCCGAAAAGGGCTGCGAGATGGCGATGCTGAGCATGATGGAGATGCCGAGGACGACGGCGGCTATGAGCACGCCAAAGAACAGCGTAAAGGGGTCCATCATTGTTGCGTAGCGCGGCGTCGTGCACGACCGGGGGGGACAATGATCGAGAAGCACGAGGCAGCCAGGCGGGCGGCTCGAGCGTGTGACGACGGCGGGCGGCTGAGCTTCCAATTTAAAACCCACGTGGCCGCAGAATTAAGGCTGTCCAGCCGGCTCGGCATGGCGCCCAAACACTAGCGCCCTGGGAGGCAGTCACGGTGCGATGGGGCAGACGCCAGAGCCATGCCACGGTGGAAAGAGCAGCCGTATGATGTCTGTAATAGCAGGAGCCAGCTTGAAGCAGCATGGTGTCCTGACCGGCTCACCCTCACCCTCACCTCTTTCTGAAGAGTCACTACAGTACGTCACTACTACTACTACTGCTGCTGTAGTCTTGCTCTCGGCCGGCCGCGCGGGCGGCCATGCACGAGCCACGCTCCATCGCCAGGGCTGCGAGTGCCGCTGCAGATTGACCAGAGATGGGCTTGACTTTTGCCTGAACCTACATATCGTGCAGTACAGAGCAGACCACGGAGTCGTCCGCGGCAGGACATGGCTCTCCAGCTGATGGGCACCGTGTCGAGCAGACTGATGACAGCCGAGCGCACTGCCAGTGGCCCTGCCCTCACCGAGCGCATCGTGAGCACGATGAGCTTGGCCGAAGCAGAAAGCTCATCCAGCGCCAAGCGTCATCAGCCTTCTCAGTCAGTCCAGCTAAGTCAAATTGCCCAGCCTGCCCAGCCTGCCTCGCCGCCACCTACCAGAACTGTGCAACGGAAGCAAGGGTCAGCTTCGGTCCCGGCCATGAAATGGCGGCCCAACAAGACAGGTCAGAAGCGCAGCAGGCCAGCCGAACGTGTTCTTCCATCTCCGTCGCCCTCATTCTCATCGCCCTCATCACCATCATCCTCACTATCAAAGAAGACACTACGACCGACGTCACCCGCACGTTCGACAAAGAAGGCGAGGAGAGAAGACCCTCGGAAGCAGACGTCCAGCTCGGTGTCGTCAAGAGATGGTTCCAAGAGTACTCCAGTCGTCATCGAGATAGATGATACGGATGACGACGAAAGAGACAATGTCGGTGTTGGCGAGGAAGGAGACAGTGACGAGGGCATTCGCATCGACCTAGCCTCGGACGAGATTCTGGAGCAGGCCGTGCTGCACGCCCAGGCCGGGCACGGCGAGGAGCGCATCGACCTCGTCGCACGCCGCGTCACCTTCCACCTCGATGTCGAGGTCATGTACCCGGTTGCGCGCGACGCCTGCGGGCTGCCTAGGGACGCTCAAGACACCTCTCTGTCTGTCGTGCTCGACTGCCGAGCGGGCTTCCGGCGCGACTCAGCACCGCCCCTCGTCGAGGCCAGGCTCACTTCCAGGCCACTCTGCCAAACCACATCGACTGCGGCGCCCGACCATGACTTCGTACTCGGTGCCCAGCTCGTCAATGTCGCAAACAAGGTCTTCGAAGGGCGCTGGAGGTGCAAGACCGAATCCCTCCTCGCCGACGTCTACGATATCCTCGTCGACCGCATGGCCAACAGCGGCTGCTACTGCATACAGTGCGACGCGAAGCTCGTCTGGCCCGGACTCAAGCCCACGGCGTGCGACGGCGCCCTCTGCCGCTATCAGCTCGAGAATCTGGGCATTGGTGCCTCGCTCTCGCAGCTTGGCCGCTCACGGGTCGAAGATCTCCTCATCGTCACGACCGCTGCCGCAGCCCGCCACTACGATCAACAGCCAGGGGTGATGCCCAACCTACCACTGTCAGGCGATGGGGTCACGCCCATGTGTGCCTCCGACGTGGCCGTCACGCTTGACTCGGTGCCTGCAAGCAAGGATCTTTGCAAGGCAGCGCTGACAGAGACATTGACAAGCGAACAGAAGCGCGTGCTCCGCTGGACACTTGCCACTAACAAGGCTCACATCGTAGAAGTGCTTGACAAGGATCGTCTCGCCATTAAAGGCGCGGAATTGACCTATGATCACCTCTTTTTCCGCGTCTACAACTCAACCCGGGAGCACGACGCCGCCTTTGCAGCCCTTGTGGCCAAGCATGGCTCCTTCTACGGTGAGGTTTACTTGTCTTCCTACTTTCTCTGCTGCTCAAGCTATAAGCTCTCCATCTGCAGCCTTCCACGGGTCGGCGCTGTCCAACTGGCATTCGATCCTTCGTACGAACCTCAAAAACCTTTCACACACAACCATGATGGCCCACGGTTGCCACCACGGCAGCGGCATCTACCTGGCTGAAGAGTGGAGCGAAGCTATCGCATACGCAACGAGCGATCCAAACAGCGAGCACAGAGAATGTGGGTCCATTATGTGTCTTGAGTGGCTTTTTTACTCACACTTTTCTTCTGCTGCCTCTGCAGTCGGAGGGAAGATGAGGGTAAATATAGAGGCGAGAGGGACTACAGCAGTAATGCAAAGATATTGCATCGACGAAGATGATGACACCCGTGACAGATTGTGGCCGTATGCGAGGTGGCCGACGGACCGGGAATCAACAGAACCGAAAATGACTTCTTTGTTGTCAGCGACGCAGCCATGGTCCAGCTCCGATACCTCTGTGTGAATACATGCGAGCACAACAGGTCGTTTGACAGGGCCAGCGAGCTGAGGTTTGGCGTGTATCGCAATGAAATGAGTCCTGGAAGTGGAAGAAGGCTCAGCGAAGTGCCGATCGACGACCTCATTGTCCTCGAGCATGGAGTAGCAGTGCGTATAACCCCTACTCTCCTCATCTGTTTCCACTGCCTAACATCTTTTTGCTGCAGTGGTGAGAAAGAGCACTTCGGTCACAGGAGGATGAGGATCCTTAATCAAGCCCGTTTCTTGGCAGGGACATCAACGACCTAGCAGACCTCATCGTGTCCAGCAATGGCGTCTTTCAACTGCACAAAAAGGAGCTCAACATTTATTGCAGACGCACATCTTTCCGCTGCGGGCTCTGTACCGAGAACGACGTCTTGGACATTCTCTCCTTTCCCCATCCCAGGGTCAAGCAGCTGGCGGAGCTCGAAAAGAGGAATCAGGGACTGAAGGGACATGCCAAGGCCGTCGAGCTGGCCAAATTGATGGCAGAGGAGCTTTGGAAAGCCAACAAGAACAACCGCGTCGAGACACTCGCTGCTGCAGCGAGGCGCTTTAAGGAGAAGACAGCCGACATGACGAAAGAAGAGGCCAAGGAAGTCAAGGCTGTCTATACGAGGTGCCCCTTGACGTGGAAGTCGCCTACGGTGTGCTTGCCTTTACCCTCATCAGTCTCGTAATTAAGTCCTGACACACTTGTTTTCAAACCACTCTCCAGCTAGGCAGCTGCAAATACAGGAGTACGCTGGGTCAACTGGTCGGATTTCTGAAGAAGGAGCTGCGGATCGCGGCAAAAGACGCCACAGACTCTGCGGAGGAGCCTCTCCACCGAGTCGCAGATTGCAAACGAGCGTGAGTTCGTAGCCTCTTTCCACCGTCCGAAAATTGACATTTCGTCTTGATCATTTCTCCAGACTTGAAATTGCGATTGCGTCGCTGGCGGGAGAGGAACAGGGCTGAGGGGGGCGCATCAACACTTGGCAAACACTCTACACACGACATGCAGCAACCGAGGACAGGAGGCAGACGCAAAGAGACAGTCGATCTGACTGCTGATTGAGAGAAAGAAGACAATGGCAAACATTCTATAGATTGGACAATGAAAGAGATCTCTTGACACTGGGTGCTGGTCTCTGTCTCTGTCTCTGATTCGGTACCTCGCTCAGCGGGTCCGGCCCAGGCCTGGGAGGGCAAAGAAGAAAAAGACGCGCTCGGCAGGGACGCCGTCGCCGCGCTTGCCCTGCAGCTGGCTCATTCTGCTGCCGCGCGTGACGCCGACGACGCTGCCGCTGGCCGCATCGACGATGGGCCCGCCGCTGCTGCCCGGCGGCGGGAAATTGGCCAGGCGGTCGGCGAGCGCAGGCGGGTTGTGGACGCTGTCGTGGAGCAGCTTGAAGTCCATCTGCGACAGCTCGTCGTAGGTGCCGGCGCGGGCCTCTTTGCCGGCGCTGTCGCGGTACTCGACGAGGCGGGCGCGGCCCCAGCGCGAGCGCACGGCGTCGTCGCGCTCCCGCCGCACCGTCGCCGCATCCCGGCCCGGCGGCGGCGGCAGGGGCGACGAGGCGATGCGCAGTGCAGTCGACGCCGATGCTCCTGCTGCCCCTGCTCCTGCTCCTGCTGACGACGACGACTCGGCCGAGGCATCAAACTCAAAGGCCGGCAGCGTCGAGCCCGAGTCGTCCTCCCAGCCCCAGAAGCTGCTGACGCAGAGCTCGGAGCCGACCTCGGCCGGATACGGGTTCAAGGGCAGGGTGCGCACGCGGTGCGGGCCTGTTGCCGCAGACGGCAGCCCAGCGATGGCAGTCGACGACGGCGTCTCGCTCAGCTGGAGCAGGACGAGGTCCGAATGGGGCATGCTCGAGAGGAGCGAGACGATGGGGTAGATGTGGCCGGAGCGCGTGATGGCAAGCGCGGCCGAGGCGCTGCCGGTGCCTTCTGGCGAGGCTGCAGGCATCGAGGCGCGCAGCTGTGGCCCATGTATGCGTCAGCATTACTACCACCGTCACCGAGGATCTACCGTGGTGGAGATGGAACACTCACTGTATGCGCGCACGTGACAATCAGCGCGCCCTTGCCCTTGCCCTCGCCTTCACCGAGGCGATCGCCGCCCTCGACGGCGAAACCGGAGCAGACGGAAATGCGCTCCTGGCCGCGCTTGCCCTCGAGGCCGGCGACGTAGGCAATCAGAACAACGCCGTCGTCGATGGCTGCCTGGGCACCCGCCTCGTCGTCGCTCGACGCCGCGCTCGTCACGGGCACACGGCGGCCCTCCTTTGGCCGGCTCTCGTACGGCACCTCGACTGAGAGCTGGTAGCCGGCCTGGGCGTCATGCAGCTCGAGCAGCGAGCCGACGTCGAGCGAGAGGCAGCCGTGGTGCACGGCGCGGGCAGCAGCGAGGATGCGCTCGTCGAGGTCGTTGCGCCCGTAGAGCGCATCGATGGCGTGCGGCTGCTCCCGATTGACGGGCTGCTGCTGCTGCTGCTGCTGCTGCTGCGCTGCCTCTTCCTCGCCTTGCTTCTGCTCCCCTCGCTCCTCCTGCCTCTGCCGGTTCTCGCGCTGCTGCTGCCCGAACAGCATGTCGAGGTCCTCGGTCGGCAGCGCCGTGCCCGGTCTCCGCGTGACGACGCCCCCATTCCCGCGTGATGAACTGCCACTGCCGTCTCCGCCACGCAGCAGGTCCGAGAGGTCGTTTGGATTGGGCGAACGCGCGGTGCCGACGAGGGCATTGGGCACCGCGCTGCTGCTGTCGCCCGCCTCGTCCTGCGGCTGCGGCCGCGGCGGCATCGGTGGCGCGACGCCCAGGAGGTGGTCGACGCTCGTCTTGGTGTTGACGGGCACGGCATACCCGCGCCGTGCGCCTGTGCGGCTGCTGCTGCTGCCAATACACGGCGATAAGGCATGTGGCGATGACGACGACGACGACGACGACGCCGATGTGGAGGCAGCGCCGGCCAATCGCGAGTACGGCGCCGATGCCGGGGTGCTACTGCTGCTAGCCCCGCCGACGACGCTCCGGGTCCATGCGGTGCTGGAGCCGCCGCGGGACAGAGTCGTGAGCCGGTGCATGTCGTCTGAGTGTAGTGGTGGTAGTAGTGTTAGCCTCCCTCAGTGGTTCAGGCGGGCCATGCAGCCAACGCTGATTGATAAGATCAGATGGGATATTGCGAATGCGCGTGCGTGCGCGCGTCCCTCCACGTGGCTTTTCCAGTGCCCTGTTCAGGGGTTCCATCGGATGTGTCATGCCATGACTGAGCGAGGGGGAGCGAGCGACGAGAATAATAGGCCGAAAAGTGGTAGAGGCTGCATGCAACACAACAACGGCCCTCGATTGCGTCTGACGGGCGCGCGACCTCCTGAGTGGGCACGATCCCCCGCCACCGCCAACATGGCCCCTCGAGAGTGAGACTGAGAGTGGTAGAACATCGACATCCACGCCAGCCATGGACCCGCAGGCGACGATTCGGTCGTCGCGCTCGTCGCGGCGCACCAGCCTCGACGCTGCACAGCGAAAGACGCCGTCGCAGCCAGGCTCGACGCGGGTCAAGACGGTCTTTGACGACGACGACGATGTGCCGTACGGGCGAATGAGGAGGCCATCGCAGCAGCAGCAGTCGGGTGCGCTCGTCGAATACATCGACGACTGGCGCGGCAACCGGGACCCGTCGCCGTCGTCGTCGAGTGCCTCCTTTTCCTCGTCTTCGCCTGCCAACTCGCCCCGGATGAGCGGCACGCGCGGCGCCATGGGCCACCGGAGGTCGCGGCCGAGGCTCGCCGACGTGGCTCAGCTTCGGCCGTCGCTTGCTCCCCCGTCGAAGGCGCCGCCATCACAGCATTTATTGCTGCAGCAACAGCAGCAACAACAACAACAACAACAGCAACAGCAGCAAAACCAACAACAGAG
This sequence comes from Acaromyces ingoldii, assembly GCF_003144295.1. Lineage (NCBI taxonomy): Eukaryota > Fungi > Basidiomycota > Exobasidiomycetes > Exobasidiales > Cryptobasidiaceae > Acaromyces > Acaromyces ingoldii. The sequence goes on along the minus strand of NW_020290257.1, from coordinate 103,584 downwards.
ATGGTCCGTCTGGACGGCCGACACGACGGCGCACTCGTCCGACTGCTCCTTCAACGACGACGACGGACTCAAGGCGATGCCGCCGCCGTACCACCAGCACCACCGGCTGAGTCATGGTCACGGTGATGGTCACAGTCACGGTGATCATCACGGTCTCGGCCATGGTGACGAGGACGAGGAAGAGGAAGAGGAAGAAGAGGACCGGCCGCCGTCGCCGGGGACCGAGGCGGCGCTGGATGCGGCGCTGTCGACGACGATGCTCGCCCTCACGACGGCCAACTCGCTGCTGCTGTCGACGATGGCCTCGCGCGCCGACCTGGCGCGGCTGCGCGCGGCCCAGTCGAGCCTCGAGGTGCAGCTCCAGGCCCGCGAGGCCGAGCTCCACCGCGACGTCGAGCTGCACCAGACGAAGCTGCGGTGGATCGAGGCGGCCAACAAGCGCCTCGAGGCGGTGCTGCAGCAGTCGTCGTCGTCGCCTCCATTCCAGCGGCCATCTCTGCTGCATACACAGTCCGCGCAGCAGCAGCAGCACTGGCGCCGGCCGTCGCTGGGGCTTGGGCAGGGGCTTGGGCAGGGGCAGACAAGCACGCAGACGCAGGCACAGACGCTGCCCACGGCTGCGCTCTCGAGCGACGCATCGACGCGGGGCATCGTCGAGGCAAAGGACGACAATGCGACGATTGGCAAGAGCGCAGCCAAGCGCCTCGAGCGCATGCTCCGCCAGTCATCGTCGCAGGCCCACGCGCCCGTGCACAGCCGCGACGCCAGTGCGGCGAGTGCCGTCATCCACGAGGAGGCCGAGGGCGAGGGCGATGCAGAAGAGGAGCAGCCGCTGCCGTCGCGGCCGCCGGCGAAGCGGCCGCAGCTGGCCAGCCCAGCCGTCTCGCTCGCCGTCACGGCCCCGACGACGGCGATGAGCAGCAGCAGCGGCATCAGCGGCGGCATCAGCAGCGACGACGGGAGCAGCAACGTGAACAGCAACTTGAACAGCAACAGCAGCAGCGCAGTGCCCTCGCGGCCGCCCTCGACCGGCGCTGAGCTGGGCAGCGCCAGCCGGGCCTCGGGCGCCCTGTCTGCGCTTCTCGGTGGCCACAGTGGCACGACGACAGGCACAGCAGCGACGGCGACGGCGACGACAGCCTCGATCGTCACGACACCCCCCACGCCGGCCAAGAGCCTTGCCAGTGAAGACGCCGCCGCCGCGCTGGAGCAGCAGCAGCACCGCCCCGCGTCGGCCCTGCGTCAGCGCTGGAGCCAGTCGTCATTTGCCAGCACGGGCGCCAACAGCAGCAGCAGTGCCGCTGAGCGCGACCACCCCTCGCCCGGGCTCGCCTACTGCCACCGTCGACCGCGCGGCGCCAGCGGCAGCTACCTCGCCTCCGACGCCGCCGCCCTCGGCCTCTTTACGTCGCACGACGACGACGACGACGACGATGAGACCACTGCTCGGCGGCGACGCGACGAAGCAGGCACCCACGTGGACGCCAGCACGGGCGAGCGACGGCGAGGCGCCCTCGGTGCACTCAAGCGCCTCAACGAGCAGGACCGCCAGGACAAGCTCGACGCCGCCGCGCCCGCGTCGTTCCTCCAGTCGCCCCTCAGCAAGCTCAATGCCGCCCTGCTGTCGTCGGCGTCGGCCACCGCGGCACCGTCGCCTGCAGCGCCGTCGATGGCAGCAGCAGTAAATGCGCCATCGACGGCGGCGGCGGCGGCGGCGACAATCACCACTGGACCGACATCACCGCCGATGCCTGCGACCGAGAGCCAGAACCCGGGCCAGAACCCGGGCAACGGCGACGGCAGCCGTGGGTGGGGCGGCACCCTCGCCAGCTGGGTCCGCCTCTCGTCCAACTCCAACGCGCCCCTCGAGGGCCTGCCCGCGCAGTCGTGATTTGACATACCCCCCATACCCCACTCTATAACACACTCGCTAATCTCCTGTGAAGAACGCAACGGGCAATGGACATCTGTATCATGTGTACGTACAGTACAGTAGTAGATCTGATAGTGTGATGACAGCGGCCTTGAGAGTTGCCGACGGCGGCGACCGTCTGGCGACGGGGAGAGCCTTGGCGGCGCACAGGCCCCCTGCCCTCCCATTCCACTTCCTTTGCTAGTGGTACGGCAGTATTTCGGACGGGCCGCTGCCCATCAGAGCTCCGCGCCCACCCCATCGCATCAAATTTGCGCACTTGTTCATATGCAGTACAAATAAAATCGAAGGTCAAGGCGGCGACAGGGCGTCTGCACAGCGATGCACGGAGATCTGAGCAGATGGCGGCTTGCCCCCTCCTCCTTTTTCCTCAGATGGCTGCTATTCTTGCCAGTGTCTTCGTCCTGTCGCCTGGGGCAACAAACACCACCATTGGCTTTGCCTTTAGACGGAGGCGCATGAGACTGGTACGCATCCTCTGCGTCGGCGCGGCCGCGCTGACCCTTGCGCAGCCTCTCCTGGCCGATCAGCAGGCCAGCACGAACCAGAGCCAGGGACAAGAACAGGGACAGGGGCTGAGCTATCACAAGTCAAAGCTCCAGGCTCCGCTGGGCGTCGCGAATGAGGGAGCGCTGGGTGCGAATGCGGTCTTGTCGCAGACTGACGGTGGCCGATCTGCTTCTCCAACACGTCTCTCCAAGGTGGTGGTGAGTCATCACCGTCACCACCATCACCATGATAAGTACAGCAACGAAGAAGAGACCGACGAAGAAGAAGGAGGGGAAGACGAGGAGGAGGAGGCGGGCGTGCTGCGCGACTCGCCTGAGGCATCGCAGCGCTGTCTTGCCCTCGCGACGACATTCAAGCCGCGCGACGGCCGCACGCTCCAGCTCGCCTTCAGCCAGTACTACCCACAGGGTTCCAACCCGTCGCTGGAGCTCCTCAGCAGCACCTACCCCGCGGGCACGATCCCCGCCGACGTCGACGTGGGCGCCATCCTGGCCAGCGTGGGGCCCGACGTGGACCTGACGCAGGAGGGCGGCTACGGCTACCAGACGAACAAACGCATCGTCCACAATGGGCCCAGCGGCGGCCTGCCTGCCTTTTGCCGCTTCGGTGCTTTTACCCAGTCATCTGCCTTGACAAGGGTCCTGTCTGAGGTCTGGATGCGTGGGTGACGATGCTGCTTTTGAGGGCCGCCGTGCTTATACTGACTTTCACGCATACACACTGGCACAGCGCTGGCGGAGAACCGCTCGATGCCCGTGGCGGCCATCAACCAGACGGACCACCCGTCTGCAACGACGGGGCTTACCTTTGACAAGGGAGGCGTAGTCATCAAGCAGCCCCCACAGGGCGACAAGACCGACGCTGAGTCAATGACGGGGCACAAGGAGAAGAAGCATAAGAACAAAGCGGAGACGAACAAGTTGACCGAGGAGACGCTTCTGGGCACCAAGCAGTCAGAGACCAAGCCGTCAGCCGAGACGCTGACCGAGAACAAAACTTCAGAGAAGACATCGACCGAGACCAAGCCTGCGGAAAAGACACTGACCGAGACAAAGCCTTCGGAAAAGACACTCACCAAGACCAAGCCGCCTGAGAGCAAACCGCCAGAAAACAAGCCGTCAGAAAGCAAGCCTTCTGAAAACAAGCCGTCAGAGACGAAGCCAGACGACGTAAAGCCAGCCGACGTGAAGCCAGCCGACGCAAACGCAGCAACGGGGAAGCAGCGGCGTGCACGCAACGGTGCAGCCAGCGGGGCCATCGCCGGCGAAGACGTCTTTGGCGTCCGCCACGGCGGCTGGAACGGACGGCTGCTCGAGATGGGCAACGGTGCGCAGCGCGGCTTCGTGCCCCTTGCTGATCTCAAGCAGATGGTGGGTTGCATTATCTCAACTGAATTGCTATGACGAGCAGCTGACTGGTTGCAAGCAGATGTCGCGCTACCGCTTTGCCGTCGCCGGCTCCAATCTCGGCCACTTTGCCACGGCCGGCTCCTCGACCTGGGTCAATGGCTCCCAGCACGACGACACGCTCCTCGACTGGTCCACCCGCGCCCACCACGTGACGCGCACACTGGCCGAGGACGTCGTCGAGGCCTTCTACGGCCAACTGGGCATGCAGAAGTCGCAGCAAGGCATCGGCGTGCGCAACGAGCGAACGGGCCGGCTGAGAAGCTACCATGCGGGGTGCAGCAACGGCGGCGGACGCGCGCTGGCCGCGGTGCAGGACATGCCGCTCGACTATGACGGTGTCCTCGCCGGAGCACCCACGCTGCGCTTCAGCGACGTGAGTGTCTCTCTCTCTCTCGTCGAGGCAATTGGCTGACAGAAGATCCCCATTAGATGAACCTGGGCCAGCTGCACCAGCAGAGCGTCTTCAACAAGTCCTTTGCCGGCGACGGCTTTTTTTCCCGCGACTTTCTGTACGACCAGGTGCAGGAACTCATCCTCGGGGCATGCGACGCACTCGATGGCGTCAAGGACGGCGTCCTCAGCGACCCGTTCCGCTGCCGGCCCGACTTCTCCAAGCTACTCTGCACTGATGCGGGCGTTTCTGCTTCACTAGCAGCGCATACACAGCCAATCGAGCTGAACACTACTTCGCAGCCAGAGACGACACCGAAGCAGCAGAAACTCACCAGAAGACAGACTGCACTCGACGAGACCAACGAGCTCAAGACGAGCCAGGGGACGAACAAAAAGACAACGACAGCAACCACAACAGCAAGCCAGACGTGCCTCACGCCCGCACAGCTGGCCAATTTGCGGCGCTTCTACTCGCCCACGACAATCGATGGCAAGTTCGTCTATGCCGCCTATCCGCCAGGCGTCGAGTCGGGCGCCGGCACCTACACGGGTGCACAGAAGAAGGCCGACCAGTGGCTGCAGCTCGGCGTGCAGGGGCGCGCGTCGCTCAATCGGTCCCTCAACCCGTTCAAAGACTACACATGGGCCGACGTCGTGCGCGGCAGACAGGAGGACCACGCCAACGTCAACAGCGCCAAGACGGATCTCAAGCCCTTTCTCAACAACGGCGCTAAGCTCCTCGTCTACCATGGTCTCGCCGACCCCGTCATCAGTGCGGCGACGACGGTCGACTACTACCGTGCCGTCCAGCGGGACACGGGCAGCGCTGCTGTCCAGAACGGTGTCCGCTTCTACGAAGTGCCCGGCATGCACCACTGCCGCGACGGGCCCGGCGCATGGCACTTTGGTGGCGTCACGCAAAAGGACCCGGGCAACCGCCCCCTGCGCTTCGACACCAAGCACGACATGATTCTCGCCATGGTCGCCTGGGCCGAGCGGGGCATCGCACCCGACGACCTCGTCGCAGCAGCCTACAACAAGGTCCAGAAACCCAAGGGGTCCTCGTCCGACGACGCAGCATCGCCCAGCAAGGCCGACTCGGCCTCGTCCATCGGCAGGCCCATCCCCTCTTCTGCCGAGAGCCACGTGCTGGGCGTCCGCTTCACCCGCAAGCTCTGTCCCCATCCCAAACGGGCGATCTTCCAAGGCGGCGATGGCCGATCGCACCAGTCCTTTCGCTGTGTTTGAATTGTCTTTCGAGTCCTTCCTTTTCCCTTCGAACACTTCCTTTTCCCGAACACTTCTTTTTCCCGTCTCGTTAATACGATGATCGCATTCCTTCTCTTGACTGGCTTTCCTCTCGCATTCCTTCTCTCGCCTTGCCTCTGATCTTGCAATGGTCCCCTTGCAATGCTCACCTTGTTCGCTCACGCTGGACTGCACACACACACACACACCTCGCTGAAATAAGGCAATTAAAAAAGCACGAGACCGTCTACAGGGACTGAATCCGTCTACAGCCATACTGCCGTCGCCGCGCCTCTGACCTGGTCCTTGTACATGCCCAGCTTGACGCGCGCGACCTCCCTGAGCGAGGCTTTACCCGCTGCTGCTCCTGCGCTCGCGCGCTCGACCTTGAGCATCATGACGAGGCCCTTCTCGCTGTCCGTCAGGGCCGCATACACGTCGCTGCGGCCGTTTGTGCCCAGCAGCTCGTAGCACGGCTCCACGGCGTTTGCCCAGCCGCCCGAGGTGGGCGTCTGGAGGATGTCGCTCCACTTTGACCGGTGCGGCACTGCTGATGATGACCCTGCGCCCGACGTGGACTTGGAGGTCGTCAGCGGGACATTGCGGATGTAGCCCTGCTCGTCGAGCTCAAAGAGGGCGACATAGCCGAGCGTGCCCGGCTCGAGGCCGCGGGTCGAGGCGAGGAGGAAGCGGGCGTCCTGCGGGGCCGAGGTGCGCACCTCGTCGGCCCAGAAGAGCTTCTGGTCGAGCTCGTCGGGAATGATGCGCACGCTCTGCCGCAGCTCCAGATGCACCGCGCCGCTCTCCTCTGCTTTCCCGTTTGCTGCTGCTGCTGCTGCTGCTGCTGCTGCCCCTGTCCCGTTTACTGCTGCTTTCGCTGGCCCAGCGACGACCTCAAAGACGTCGACGGCGCAGCTGTGCTCCTGCAGCACATAGACGACGCGGCCGCCGTGGTGGGGCCAGACGTGGCGCGGGCCGTCGTCGCTGCGCGGCGAGGCCTTTTTCTCGGCGAGCCGAAGTGCGCCGTCGTGGCCATCGACCTCGTAGACAAAGAAGGCGTTGCGGCCAATGTCGGCGACGTAGGCCAGTGTCCCGTCGGGCGAGAGGTCGATGGAGTGGGAGCCGTTGCGGAGGCCGCCAAAGTCCATCGTCTTGCCGTTCTCGAGGCCATTGGTGCCGTTCGTGCCTGCGTGGCCGTTTGTCTGGCCCGCCCCGCCGGCCCGCTGGACGTGGCCGTGGATAAAGTCAAGGTACTGGAGCGTGGCATCGCCCCCCTCTCGGAAGCGGCCGTCGGTCTCGTTGAGACGCAGCACCTCGCCCGTTGGCCCACCGACGGTGTAGAGGACGTCGGCGGGCTGCTTTCCGACGGCCACGTACCCGCTCCGTGCGCGCGTCGGGGCCGTGTTCTGCAGCGTGAGCTCGAGCCCGCCCTGCCCCTGCCCCTGCCCCTGCCCCTGTGTTAACCCCTGATCCACCACGCGGTAGGCGGCCACACTCGTCGGGTCGGTCCACGCCGTCGCATACAGGTTCCGATGGCCGCCGTCCCTGGGCGGGCCAAGCGCGAGCCAGGAGTGGTTGCCGTGTGCGGGAAAGACGGCAGACACGGCGAGCGACTCGGTGTGCGGGTCAAAGACGAGGTGGAAGAGCTCGGGCGTGTTGAAGGTGCCGACGAGGATCGACTTGAGCTCCTTCATCCTGGTGGCTGTTCTATGAGAGGGGCCCACTGTCAGAAGGGGAAAAGCGAAGCGAAGAAGAGGGAGATCGCCCGAGTGAATGCAGGGGAGATAGATGGGATGGGCGATAGGGCGAATGATCCGGGGGGACACATCCAAAAGCTTCTTTTTGACCTCGGTCCTCTCTCTCCTCTGCTGCTCCTCCCCCCACTCGCCTGTCCTGTTCCTGTGTCTTGCTCGTCTCGACTTCCGTTCCGGCTCCACTCCTGACTATTTGTTTCGATGGGACGCGCGCGCGCGCGCCCTCCGAAAAATCTCCAGGTGACCCGGGCGCCCGGAGCGCGGCCGGAGAGCGGGCTGGGGTGAGAGACGCACGCGAGTTTAAAGCTCGTCGCTCATTCCAAGCTCCTCCCTCTCCCGCCGCCTTTTTCGAGGCGGGGCACTCGGGTGATCGCAGTGTATTATGCTTTCGAGAATGCATCTCTCTTTTGTCACATCTCCAGCGGCTTGACGGAAGACTGAAGGACGCATGTGCTTTCTGAGAGTGGCGCTCACCGCTGCTAGAGCACACTCGACTATGCGCACACAGCGACGGAAACAGCGGAGATAGGATGGCGGAGAGAGGCCCGTGAGACGAAGCAGGGGCCTTTGTCGTCCGCTCGCTGCGCCCGTCCATATCCCTGGTTTCCGGCTATCTTAACGGACAGGAGGACCGTCTCGCGTTGGAGACGGACGCTGAAGAGGCCTCGTAGACCCGTCCCGGCTCCGCTGTCTGCTTGCTTGCTCGCTCACTCGAGCGCGCCTCCCTTGCTCGAGCGACGTCCTAGTTTCTTTCTTGCCCCGCCAGACTTCCTATCTGATCGCCGGAACATGAGATCCAAGTGTCGATCAATGCGCCATACCGCCTCAGCAGCAGAACCAGTAGTGTCCTGCGAGCGGCCAGCTGTTTGAAGCAGCAGCCCGAGCGCGGTCGAGCGACGACGAACCATTCCTCCACTTCGGCCGTAGTCGAGCCACAACTAGCTTAACTCCATCTTTAGCTCCACCCACTTCCTTCTCGACTCCCAACGCTGCTCGCCTCAATCGCTGCCCGACTCCAACCACTGCCGGACTCCAATCGCTGCCCAAGTCCCGCTGCTTCCTTTCCAGCCCTTGACGAACGAAAGTCACACTCACAAAAGCGAAACAGCCAACACTGAAATGACGGCCATCCCCACGACGATGAAGGCACTCGTCTCCGACGCAGACCACACGGCGTCGGTGCACACCGACGTGCCCGTGCCCAAGCCGTCGCCCGACGAGATCCTGGTCCGCGTCGAGGCGTGGTCGCTGAACCCGACGGACTGGAAGCACATCAAGGTCGTCGCGCCGCCTGGCCAGATCATCGGCTGCGACTTTAGCGGCACCGTCGTCGCGGCCGCTGCCGCCGCGGGCAACCAGAAATCCAGCGTCAAGGTCGGCGACCGTGTCGCAGGCATGGTCCACGGCGGCAAGTACACCGACCGGGGCAGCTTTGCCGAGTACGTCAAGACGGACGCGGACCTCGTCGTGTCGCTGCCGCCTGCCGTCGACAGCCTGACGGGCGCCACGGTGGGCATCGCCGGCTACACAGCTGCCCAGGCCCTCTTCCAGCGCCTGGCACTCGAGCTGCCGTCGGCGTCGGCGACGTCACTGCCGGCCGTGGACGGTGCGAAAAAGGTCCTCGTCTGGGCCGGCTCGACGGCCGTGGGCCAGTGGGCGATCCAGCTGGCCCGTGCGGCGGGCTGCTACGTCGTGACGACGGCCTCGCCGCGCAACCACGACCTCGTGCGCGACATGGGCGCCGCCGAGGTGTACGACTACGCCGACGCAGCGACGCCGCAGACGATTGCGTCCAAGCACCCCGACCTGCGCCTCGCCCTCGACTGCATCTCGGAGCGCGGCACCCAGAGCCTGGCGGTGCGCTCGCTGGGCGCGTCCATCGACAGCGGCAAGGTCGTCGTCCTGCTCAAGCCCGAGGCCGACGCGCAGGCGCTGCGCCCGGGCGTCGTCGCCATCGAGCACACGCTCATCTACACCTGCCTCGGCCACGCCTTTAGCTACGGTAAAGCAGCCTTTGGCGAGGCGCAGGTGCAGGCCGACAAGGCCTTCATCGAGCGCTTCACCGCCGACGGCCTCTTTGCCCACCTCTGGGCGACGGGCCAGGTGCGCGGCAACCGGCTCCGGCGCGAGGGCAGCGGCCTCGACGCACTCGTCCCCGCCCTTGCCCTCCTCGAGCAGGGCAAGGTCAGCGGCGAAAAGGTCGTGCTGTCCGCGTAAGGCGAGCCACGAGCCACACTCGTCCTCTCTGTTCTATTTTCCCATTGCGCGCTCCCCTGCCCTCTCGCACTCGTCGTAACTCTTCCTCCCTCTCTCTCTCTTTTTCTGCCCCTGTAACCCCAATTTTAACACCGCTACCGTGTTCTGTGGCATGACGGCATCATCACTCTGCTTCGCTCCTTCTAGGAAAAAAAAAGGAAGCGGCTGCTGCTGCGTCGAGGGCCAGTCTGCAGGCAGGCAGAGTGGCATGCCCGAGTAGGCGCACCGCCGCGCTGGCCCCTTGTCCCCCCTCTTCCTCCTCGTCATTGCCATTGTCATTGCCATTGTCCCTTTGTGTGTGTGTACAGCCAATGACTGCCCCCGTTCCCCCTCGCCCCGCGCTGGGCCCCAGCCTGGGCTTCGAGGCCGTGCCCGTGCCTGTGCTCGTGCCCGTGCCTGCTCCGTCGACGCCGCGCTGCTCCTCGCCCTCGTCGTCGCGCGCCCAGGACGGCGAGAGCGGCGGCGACGAAGAGGAGATAGGCCACATCACAGGGACGAGCCAGGCAGCACCCCGGGCCGAGTCGGATCGCTCGACGACGTACAGCTCGACACCGACGTCGACCGTCTATTCGTCGGGCCACTCGTCGCCACGGTCCTCGTCGCCGGCACCGCCGCGCCCTCGGCCGAGCAGCGACATGTACACAGGCGGCGGCGCAGTGCGGCTGTCGGTGCTGCTGCGCGAGGCAATCGTGCCGCGCATCGAGCGCCTCGAGACTGGTGAGTCGGTGCGCTACTCTTCGCTGAGGTGAGCTCACGTCTCTCCTCGCACAAGAGCACCAGCAGGCGCGCAGCGAGGCACAGCGGTACAAGGAGCTCTACACGGCGGCGGCGGCGGCAACCATCGCGAGCAAAGTGCCCGCGAGACGGGCGATCGACGGACGCATCTCACGGCGCCAGTCGCGCCGCACGCTGCACGACACGAGCGACGACGCCGGCGACGAAGGCAAGCATTCACCGCCGTCGAAGATCGCCGGCGCACCGATGAGGGCTAATGGCGCACCGTCGAGGATCCCCGTCGCCGTGCGCGCGCCGAAGCGGGCGGGTGTCGCTCCAGCTCCAGGCCACTCAGCCTTCCAGCGTCGCACAGGCTAGAGGGGCCACTCCGACACAGACCGGCAGACAGAGAGGCTCAAGGGAGGCGCACCAGCGACAGACACGAGGACAGGCAGGTCAGACGGACGGTCAAGGAGACGAATACACGGACAGAGACGGGCCACAGTCACACAGACAGGCAGGGGAGACAAGACAAACACAGAGACAGTCAGGAGACAAGCAGACAGTCAGGGAAATAAGCAGACAAATAGATTGAATAGAATCAGAAGGCGCCGGGCATGTCCATGCGCGAGCTCCTCGTTCGCGTCCGTCGCCGCGGCACTTCCTCTTCTTCTTCTTCGTTGTTGTCGTCGTCGTCTGCTCCTTGCTCCTGCGCGGGTGCGCGCTTGCTGGGCGAGGCAGAGCGTGTGCGCGTGGAGCGGGCCTTTGCGCGCGTGCTCGTCGCCGTCGCCGTCGCCGTCGCGCTGCTCAGCTCGCGCATCTCGGGCAGCGTCGCCGAGGCAGTCAGCGGTGTGCGTGCGGCTGGCTCGGCGCTGCTGAGGCGCGTGCTCCGTCGAGGTGCCGCCACGGCTGGCTCCTTTGTCGCCGCATTCTTCGTCGTCTTCTTCTTCGTCGGGCTGCCCCGCCTTGTTGTGGCCGGCTTGCGCGGGGGCTCAGCGAGCTCCATGAGCTGGTCCTGTCCTTCCTCCTCTTCTGCCTGTTCTCCTTCACTCTGCTCCTTCTTCTTGTTCCCCGCGCCCTTCCTCGCGCCCGCTGCTCTCGTGCGCCGCGTATTGCGCGCCTTGGCCGGCGTCTCCTGCTCCTGCTTTCCGTCGTCGTGCTCGCCGTCGTCGTCCTTCTCCGCCTGTCTGCGCCTGCCCGAGCTGTCGATCTTGTACGTGGCCTCGTAGCGCCGCGCGGGGCGCTGCATCAGCGATGCCTTGTCCCTCGCTGGCTCTTCTCCCTGCCTGTTCGAGTCCGCACCGCCATCGACGTCCATCGCAGCCAGCGATTGGCTCGAGCTCTCTCGCGCGCCCCGCCGGCGCAGCAGCGGCTGCAGCACGTCCGATGGCGACGGCGGCCCGCTGCTGCCCGCTGCGGCCGAGAAGTGGGCCTGGAGCTGCCGTGCCAGGCGCGCATACGGCCCCGTCTCTGCTGCTGCAGCCTCTGCCTCGCCGTCAATCTCAGCCTGCGCCTCGGCCGCTCCGGCTTGCTGGCTGGCGCCGTGGCCAATGTATGCGCCGTCGTTGCTGTTCTCGGTGAATGAACTGCTTTCGCGGGCAGTGACCATGCCGCTTTTGTTTCCAGTGGATGCGCTCTTGTCGTCGAGCGAGTAGGGACGCTGGCCGGTGCGCAGCGCAGGAGAGGCCACCGCCGCGGCAGGGGACGAGGAAGAGGGCGAGGATGACGGCGAGGCACGGAAGGCGAGGCGGGACTTGGCCCGCAGTGGCGATGCAGAGGCAGCCGCCGTCGAAGCAGACGTCCGCACCGGTCGCGGTGGCGTGGGCGACTGCGACTGCGACTGCGAGCGCGATTGCGACCGTGGGCTGGCGCGCAGGACGGCGGCAAGGAGCGCCGACTGGGCCTCGGCCGCCCCGCGCCCGCCCTGGCGCAGCGGCGACGCACGCACGGCTGGCGATGCCGTCAGCGGCTGCACGGCGCTGCTCTCGTTGCCACGGTCGCCATTGCCGTTCTGATGGACAGCCTCCCAGGACATGGCCATGTGCACGTCGTTGTCGCCGCCGCCGCTGCCGCCGTCACGTGCGCCCGTGTCTTCATCGCCATCGCCGAGTGTATGCGCGGCGGCGGCGCCCTCGATGGCGAGCAGGCTGCGCTCGACGTGTGTCAGGGCAGCCTTGGCGGCTGCGACGAGTGCCTGGCGCTTGTGCCGCAGCTTGCTGTCTGTGACGACCGTCGAGGCGGCGGCGATGCGGGCGAGGAGCCTCAGCGCATCGACGTAGCGGCCAGCGGTGATGCGGCGGACGACGACGAGGTCGAGGGCGGTGGCGCGGGCCGCCTCGGGCAGTGGCGCCTCCTGACCGTTGCCCTTCGAAAGTGCAGGCGCAGAAGCCAGAAGCGCATCGGCCAGCTCGGCGTCCTCGCGCGGAGAGAGGCACATGGCCACGAGCGCATCCACGGCTGCACGCCTGGCGACGGGCACAAGGCAGAAGCGGACGAGGGCGACGATGCATGCGGCTCGCGTCGCTGAGGTCTGCTGCTGCGTGTCGTTACGCAGCACGGTGTTCCAGGCCTCGACGATGCCGCGCGCGTGGCACAGGCTGACGATGCGCGCCGGCGCCAGCTGCTCGTCGAGAAGGAGCAGCGACGATGACGAGGACAAGGAAGAGGGCACGCAGAGGGCGAGGAAGCGGTCCATCGCCAGCGCCTTTTCTGTCTCCTCCTCGGGCGACGGCGCACCGTCGAGCGGGTTGAGCACGGCGAGGATCTTTTCTGCCTGCGCCGGGTCCAGCTCGCGCGGCAGCAGGGGCACGGCGGCCTGTCATGCATGGCCTGCGTCAGTTGTGTCGGCCGAGAGGAAGCAAGGACAATCTCACAAGGTAGCGGCCGCCGTCGAGGTGCCAGTAGGCGCGGATCAGGCTGAAGACGTGGCTCGGCAGCCGCGCCGCACGGGCAAAGCGCCGGGCAGGGGCGAGCCCACGGCGCATGACGAGGTAGAGAACAAGGGCGTCGGACTGGATGCGGTCCAGCGCTGCGCTGCCGTAGATCGTCGACAGGAGCAGCCGTCGGTTGGCCTTGGACGGATAGAGACGCGCCCTCTCCTTCTTGTCGGCCACGCACGCAGCCAGGATCTCGTCAAAGAAGGCGTGTCTCCTCGTCCCTTCCTCGTCGTCCTCCTCCTGCGCTTCATCCTCGTCGTCGTCCTGGAAAAAGGCGCGGTACACGTCGTCGGCACGCGCGACGGCCGCCTGCGGCGAGGGCGACGCCGCGTCCTCGTGCGACACCATCTCGTACGCCTCCGACGTCTGGCTCCGTGCCTCGTCCATGTCCTTGATTGTCTGCGGCTCCGACAAAGCGCGAGGCGAGGCCAACGAACCAACAGTCGAGCGATGGGAAAGAGAAGAACACAAGACCAGGGCATCCAAATCCAAAATCTCAATTTCCCACGTGCCTCGCGGCCCGCACAGACCGCCTCTCGTCGCTCCCATCGCCACTTTCTCAGCGCCGATTTCTGACTGCTTGCCTTCCTGCCTCGTCGGAGCGAGCCTTCCTGCCTCGTTCAAGCAAAGGACAGAGGACCCGCCACGATGAGCGCAATCGACACGCCGCTCACGCGCGACTTTCCCAGCGTCGCCCACCTCTCGCGGCCCGAGCTGGCGCAGCTGGTGGGCCCCTTTGACCCTGCGCGGCCGTCGGTGCCGTGGTATGCGTCGCCTGCCACGCCCGGCGCAGGAGCAGGAGCAGGAGCAGGAGCAGGACCCTCTGCGCCGCCGGCCGAGGAGCACGCATTCGAGGCGCTCGTCGACTCGCTCGCCGAGGTGCGTGCGCTGCGAGCCGCCACCGACGCGCTCACGGCGCAGTCAACCGAAAAAGCAGCGCGCAACGCAGCCCTGCAGCCGGCCCTCGAGGCGCTCCGGCTCGAGTCGCAGGCGCTGCACGACCGCGCACGCCAGCTGCGCGACGAGGCGTGGCCCGCGGCACAGCGCGAGATGGACGACGCGCGGCGCCGATTCGACCCGCCCGCCATGCTCGCGACGCTTGGCCAGTCCGCCGCGCGCCTCCACGACCGCAGCGAGAGCTTTGCCAGTGCCTTTGTCGAGGGCCTCCCGCTCGACGTCGTGGCTGCCGGCGTGAGTTGTCCCAAGTGCGCCCCTCTTTCCCCATCTGACTCCTTACCTTGGCTTTTGCTCGAACAGCACGCGGAAGTGGCAGGGATAGCAGCTGGATCAGGAGCAGGAGCAGGGTCAGGAACAGGAGCGGGGGCAGGAGCAGCGGCGGGGACAAGCAACGGGCAGGAGGTCGACGCCGCGTTTGTGCGCCAGTACCGCTCGATGCGGACAGTGTACCACAAACGCAACATCATGGCCGACCGGTGGGCCAAGGGGAGCGTGTCGTGATGTAAGAGTGCAATTGCAGTAAAAGATAATGATACAGTGCATGATTGAAGAGTAGACTGCTACTTGGATGGATAAGACTGCTGCTTGGATGGACGGACAGAAGGCTACCTGGATGGATAAGACTGCTCCTTGGATGGACGGACAGACGGCTACCTGGATGGATAAGACTGCT